>NC_067478.1:112412933-112712933 GCF_947179515.1 Apodemus sylvaticus | reverse complement strand
ACTGCAAACTCTAGGCCTCCTGCTTGTATGTAGTATGTCCTCCAGAGCCCCATGTCCCCACCTCCAACCTCATACACCACAATATTCCTCCTTATAGTTCCTTGCCTTTATCCTTCAGATACAGATATTTCCTTATTTTCCAAGTGCCAAAGTGGCTCAATGATCTGTACTAGACTATCCATAGAGTCTTGGAGGTTTCTTCCCACTAATTACCTCATTCCTGATACTGCATAAGAGAATACAGTGTCTATAGAGTATAGCTTAACCCTCTAGCATGCCCCCACATTCCTTCAAGAGAGTTCTTTTCTTTCTTTATTACCTCTTTCTCACCAAACTCACTGGGCACATAAGACCATTAAGAGAATAGAGTATAGAACCCTTCCTAGGCACAATATACCCTAAAGATATTCAAATCTTAGCAGTTTGTCCTTCATCTGGTGGACAAAGCTAAGAGGCTCCTGGTGACTGGCTACAGTATGACAATTGTGAGCAGGAAAGACAGAGTTGAACTCAATATCATCCAGAAGCCTCACAAACAGAGCAAGGCTATATACATTAGAGGACAAACAAAGCCAGAAAAAGTTGTTCTAAACTATAGGGATAGTAAGGAAGAAGGGCAAGGAGTGACTGTCAGGTAGCTGTCACATTAGTCCATTCTGAAATCACCAGTGTTTTGACACAAATTAGAGCAGTATCCGGTCCCAGATTTGACTCAGTGATTCACTCTATCTCCACCAGTAGATGTGGTTAAGGAATTATCTCATATACAAAGCCCCTGTTTTGTATGGGAGGACAGAAATCACACTGAGATATATCTATCCTTCTAGTCTGCTATAAATGAAATCAAATTAAAGTATATGTCCTTCACATTGACCTTGTGTGGTAAAAAACTGATTCATGTCTTATATTTGGCTTTTCTTTTAAAATTTGTGTCAACTGTACAAAGCTTACATGTATACTGCATGGCCTGGGAGTAATAGAAGCTAAACATATATATGTATATGTAAGTTATAATTTATCTCTTACAAATTATTTCCACAAAACTTGTACACAGTATCATCAAAATATTAAACTATCATTCACATACTAACAAGCCATTTATAGTGATTCCATTTGAAAGATTTGCACACAAAATCAGCACATCCTTGCACATAAGATTATCGTAAGATTATCTTCAGTGCAGTTAACTGGTTTTTGAGAAAGAGCACTTGCTTTTAAAGCAGAAGAACTGAGTTGGAATCTCCTCACACACAAAATAACTGGACAAAGCTATTCATACATGTAATCCTACGTTGCTGGGGGGATGGGCAGAGGCATTTCCAGTGCTTGCTGGATGCCTAGCTCCAGATTCTGTGAGAGAACCTGTTTTAAAAAAGGAGAATGATAGGTCATGCCATTCCATGCCCTCTTTTAACCTTCATGTCTTCACATTCCACTTGACAGGCACCTCAGTCACACACACATGATAAATTTATGTTATATATTATACTGGGTCCTAGAAGAAGCAGGCTGAGTTAGCTCTGGTGTGCAAGCCAGTGAACAGCACTCCCGCATGGCCTTTGAATCTGCTCCTGAGTCCAGGTTCTTGCTCTGTGTACTTCCTATCCTGACTTACCTCAGGAACTGAGTGTGAAGAGAGAGTTGTATCCTGAGACAAACTCTTGCCACCACAAGTTGGTTATGATCATAGCGTTTGGTCACAGCAATGCACACCTTAAATTAAGACACCATGTGTAAGCCATGGAGGAACATGGGATTATGTCATTGGCAGAAAATAGATGTGAGTAAATATAATTGTCACATTAAATGTCTTACATTACATTGATGAAGACAAGGACAGGGTGCTTTCCTTTTTCATTTGAGCGTCTAGGTTTTTATGTAAAAAATAAAATCACATGTGTATAAGATATTAAGAAATTAAAGATTTTCTTGGTCAATAAGGAGGAAAAATGAGAGGTGGAATAAGAGAAGAAGGTGGGGATGCAGGTACAGGAAATAGATACTGTGTTCTTGTATTCACGTGTCCTTTCGAAGCAGCACTCACACTGTATTCATGAGTCCTTGTGAAGCTGGACACACACACACACACACACACACACACACACACAGATACACTGTATTCTTGTATGCACATGTTCGATGCAGTGAGTTTACGATGCCTACTGAAAAGAATGTTTCCAAGCTGCTCAGTGATGGCGCACACCTTGAAACCCAGCAGTCAGGAGGCAGGGCTGGATACCTGAGTTCTAGGCAAGCTGGGTCTATAGCGTGAGTTGCAACACAGAGTGCCAAGGGTATTCAGAGAAACCCTGTCTCAAAATGCCCCTCCACCAAAGAAAAGGACATATTTTCTTATTCTGAATCCTGTCCAGTGCTACCTCTGAATTTGAGACATGAAGTTCATTTTGCTCTTTTATGTGTGGTAATTCCATATGTTGGTACTTGATACTTGATTATATCATTGTTGCCAGCTATCCTCAGATTTATTGTCTCCCAGCTGCTTCTGCTAACTCAATATTGAATTTAAGATCATGGAATTCATGATTTGTTCCTCCAAGTGATACTTGGATAAATTCTGATAATGTGAATTTAAGAAAGTGATGCCATGCTTCTTCCCTTTATTTTTTAGACATATCTTACAGAGTTGCACTATTATGTGCTGTTGCTTGAGCATTTTTTTTAGAATTTTCCCCAGACCCACCAGTGCATAAATATCTGAAACTAAACAGCCCTTATATCCAATATGTCCTTTAGGGCTGTAACCCATACATGTTCTCCATGTGCCTTTAATCTCCATAAAATACTGACAATACTTAGCACAGTATAAAAATACATGAAATGATAATTTTAGGGAGTAATGCACACATAACATAGGCCAAAAAAAATTTTTAGAGATGCTCATCCTAATAACATTTACAATGAAATATGACCATACCAGCATAGAAGAAAGGCTACATAGTTAATAATTGCTGAATAAGCATATGTAGATTGTGGACATGGCACAAGAACAAGTATGGATTGTTCTGAGTCCAAAAACGGAAGTGACAGTGTTCTGAGGCTTGATCATAAAGCTTATAGTATCAGAAAAATATGAGTTGGATTAGTGTGTAATGGCATCTTCAGCAAAGCCTGATGACCTACCTGCAGTTAATCCTCAGCACTCACTCGGTGCAAGGAGAAAACCAGACCCTGAAGATCTCCTCTAAGCTCCACATTCTCAGAGCAACAACCATGGTTCCTCCAACCAGAGTAAATGCAATGCTCATTTTAAAAGATTTATATAATCATTACACAATAAGAACCTTCTGCCATATCGAATCAGATTTTGTTGTCAAGACATCCATATGTTCTCTCCTCCTTTATCCTCCATTCTTCTCTTTGCAACACTTTGTTTTCCAACCATGTGATCCACATTTCTGGAATGAGCAGCAAGCAAACTCTGCTTAATAATTAGATAGTCACAGATACCAACTTCATAGACATCTGTACCCTTCAAGCAAAGATTCTAAGGGTAATTAAAAACACAACTGTGTATCGACAGTTACTTCCTCTCCTTGCAGTGGTACCTAAAAATCCTGATGCTGCACCTTCAGCAGGAGGACAGGGAGAGACACCAGTGGGGATTGAGAAGGTAAAGCGGCTTTTCCTTTTTCTATTATAAAAACATTACATTGTTTCCTTATGTTGTTGTAGATATGTCACTTGATTAACTAAAGACAGGTGCATCATGGGTATTAAAGGGTTTGCTTAGGATGAACAGAAAATGGAATTGTAAAAGCTTATTCCTAATACAAGTAAACATAGAAGTTTGCAGTGTCTTTTAGCACAGTTTATGTGGGGGAGCCATTTGTACTGAAGAAAAAAGTTCCTCTTTAGATAAATGTACAATTTTAACTCAGAAGTTGACAACCACTTCTAGTTCTCATCATTTTAATGAAGCCTGTGGAATATATACACCGTGAATTCCACTGAGACGGAAGGTTGCAGTGAGTGGATGTTGAGTGGTAAGACACGAGTATTGGTGTAAATAATTGAGTCCCTGGTATACAAAGGATTAACCTCACAATCAGATTATAAAGAAACCTAGACAAGTTGCAGTGTGGCTTAGAAAATACTCAGAAGAGACTAAACTGTTGTTTAATCTGGCCTTCAAACCAGCAAAAGTGGGAAGTGGCATAAACTATAGGGCCCCAGTTGTTCAGTGACGCCCTCATTTAGCATATTAATATACAGGACTCTTGCCCATTTTCATTGGCACCATACCAATGACATGAATTCCAAAGACCCATGAAAACAGAATGCAGCATGGCCTTTGCCTCATACTGTTTCCTTTAAATTTCAGGTGGCGACTAAAAAACGTAGACGCAGTATGTATTATAGAATCTCTTAAGATACATTTTAGAAAGGAATAGTATAAACACTGGATATCCTTTTGTCTAGTATAGAACGGTGCTCTAGCTCACCTACTGGGAAAAACTTGTATGCAGTTGTTTGGTTTTTTTTTTTTACTTGTTATGTTAAGTTAAAAGAAAAACTGGATTCAAGTAAGATTTCACTGTGTTGTTTAGGATGATTTGTACCAGGCAGTGTCTAACTGTGTTTCCCTCAAGATAGGCACCTGATTACCCAGTTCAATGATAAAGTAATGCAGTAACAAATTAGAGTACACAGTTTACCTACAAAATACGAGTTGAAACTTCATCACATGTGGTGCATTCATTTCTTTATGGTGGCACTCTAGTGAAGAATAAACCAGAGCAGAGGTGAGTGATGATATTATCCATGCAGATCAACAGATAATTGCTGAAGCAAGGACTTAGTGATGCCTATATTCCATCTCTCCAGCATCTGCCTTTGGTAGGTCAGAATCACAGAGAGCCCAGACACTGCCATGACTACTAAGTGGGAAAAAGCTCTTCACTGCCTGCAGCCATCCACAAGCATGAGAGGTAGAAAAGCCCACATGCTTCTAGTCAGACCACAGATCCTAAGAATGGGACCTGGACACTGCATGAAGAGTCATGTGTCACCTAACATGAAACCAAACTGCCTTTCCAGTCTCTTCCAGTAGAGGGATTGTTTATCTAGGTATGGCCAGATAAAAATAACCTCTTGTTTCCATGAGATGTAATCTATAAAGGCTGGGCAGAGAATGAAGAGAAAACAAGTGTTCTACAGTGTCCTGGAGTAAATTTATTCTTGGCTTCCGGTATGATTGCTCCTATGTAGCTGAGGTCTTCTGGCATGTCACAGACATTGCAGGGCACTCCAGCAATGCCTTTGTTTTTTTTCCTATAGTATATACTAAAGAGATCTGTTCTAGCCTAGTTAGTTTTATGGGAAGTCCTTCTCAACCAACCTAGAAGAAAGTCTTCATGTCATAGTGGAGAGATGGTGGGTGAAGGCTTTCCATGGGTTTCCCTGTGTGTATATGGCTCTAAGAAGGTTTAGAGTGGTGTGCATTGGGCTACTCACACGGCCTGCTCAGTCATGTGGCTCATCCTTCTGTGTTTTCGTATCCATCTATATTTAGGCTTTATCTGTGATTCCTGTGATGTGCATTCAGTGCCTAACTGATTGTAAACTTCATACATTGATCCTCCTGAAGCCCCAGTCTCACTGATGACTGGACCTGGAACAAGCAGTCAGATCAAATGCACAAATACTCAGAGTTGTTAGTTGTCCTGAGTTTTCTACCATAAGCTGACATGACCTCTTGTTGTAACTGTATTCTCAGTTTTTTCCTTCTTAAGGGGAATTTGTCAAAATGCACCTGTAACCTCTCAGGAAACAGAGAGACCTTCAGTCTCTGGGGCTCCTTCTGCAAAAACAACTGAAATGAAAACAAAAGGTACTATGGGAATTTTATAATTATGTCCAAATTTGTATTATAGCTACAAATTATCTGGTTTCATATGTAAATTTACAGATAAGTTAATGCTGTGTTTACACATGAATATATACATACATGAATAATGTTCTCTATATATCATATATATGTGTGTATATATAAATGTATATAAAATCATAAGTGTAAATATACCCCAGATTTTTTTTGTTTTTTTTGTAATATTTTTATTTTCTATATTCTTTGTTTACATTCCAAATGATTTCCCCTTTCCCAGATTCCCCCTCCCCATATGTCCCATAAACCTTTTTCTCTCCATCCCTTCTCCAATCACCTCCCTCCTTTTTCTCTGTCCTTATAATCCCTTCCAATGCTAGATCAATCCTTTCCAGGATCAGGACCCTCTTCATACTTCTTCATGGGTATCATTTGTTATGCAATTTGTGCCTTGGGTATTCAGGGCTTCTGGGCTAATTAATATCCACTTATCAGAGATTGCATTCCATGTGTATTCTTTTGTGATTGGGTTATCTCACTTAGGATGATATTTTCCAGATCAAACCATTTGCCTAAAAATTTTGTGAATTCATTGTTTCTAATTGCTGAGTAGTATTCCATTGTGTAAATATACCACATTTTCTGTATCCATTCCTCCTTTGAGGGGCATGTGGGTTCTTTCCAGCTTCTGGCTATTATAAATAAGGCTGCTATGAACATAATGGAGCATGTGTCTTTATTGCATGCCAGGGAATCCTTTGTGTATATGCCCAGGAGAGGTATAGCAGGGTCCTCTGAAAGTCTCATGTCCAGTTTTCTGAGGAACTTCCAGACTGATTTCCAAAGTGGTTGTACCATCTTACAGCCCCACCAGCAGTGGAGGAGTGTTCCTCTTTCTCCACACCTTCTCCAACACCTTCTGTCTCCTGAGTTTTTGACCTTAGCCATTCTGACTGGTATAAGGTGAAATCTCAGGGTTGTTTTGATCTGCACTTCCCTAATGACTAATGATGTCGAGCACTTCTTAAGGTGCCTCTCGGCCATCCGAATTTCTTCAGGTGAAAATTCTTTGTTTAGATCTGTACCCCATTTTTAATAGGGTTATTTGGTTCCCTGGGGTCTAACTTCTTGAGTTCCTTGTATATACTGGATATTAGCCCTCTATCAGATGTGGGGTTGGTGAATATCCTTTCCCAATTTGATGGTTGTCATTTTGTCCTTTTAACAGTGTCCTTTGCCTTACAGAAACTTTGTAATTTTATGAGGTCCCATTTGTCAATTCTTGATCTTAGAGCATAAGCTATTGGTGATCTGTTCAGGAACTTTCCCCCTGTGCCAATGTCCTCAAGGGTCTTCCCCAGTTTCTTTTCTATTAGTTTCAGTGGGTCTGGCTTTACATGGAGGTCCTTGATCTACTTGGAGTGAAGTTTAGTACTTGGAGATAAGAATGGATCAATTCACATTCTTCTGCATGCTGACCTCCAATTGATCCAGCACCATTTGTTGAAAAGGCTATCTTTTTTCCACTGGATGTTTTTGGCTCCTTTGTCGAAGATCAAGTGACCATAGGTGTGTGGATTCATTTCTGTATCTCAATTCTATTCCATTGGTCCACTTGTCTGTCACTGTGCCAATACCATGCAGTTTTTAACACTATTGCTCTGTAGTATTGCTTGAAGTCAGGGATACTGATTCCCCCACAATTTCTTTTGTTGTTGAGAATAGTTTTAGCTATCCTGGGTTTTTTGTTATTCCAGATGAATTTGAGAATTGCTTTTCCTAACTCTGTGAAGAACTGAGTTGGGACTTTGATGGGGATTGCATTGAATCTGTAGATCGCTTTTGGCATGATGGCCATTTTAACTATATTAATCCTGCTGATCCACGAGCATGGCAGATTTTTCCATTTTCTGAGGTCTTCCTCGATTTCCTTCTTCAGAGACCTGAAGTTCTTGTCATATAGATCTTTCACTTGTTTGGTTAGAGTCACACCAAGATACTTTATATTGTTTGTGGCTATTTTGAAGGGTGTCATTTCCCTAACTTCTTTCTCAGCCTGCTTATCCTTTGAGTATAGGAAGGCAACTGATTTGCTTGAGTTGATTTTATAACCAGCCACTTTGCTGAAGTTGTTTATCAGCTGCAGGAGTTCTCTGGTGGAGGTTTTCGGGTCACTTAAGTAGACTATCATGTCATATGAAAATAGTGATAATTTGACTTCTTCCTTTCCAATTTGTATCCCCTTGACCTCCTTACATTGTCTAATTGCTCTAGCTAGAACTTCAAGTACTATATTGAAAAGATATGGAGAGAGAGGACAGCCTTGTCTAGTCCCTGATTTTAGTGGGATTGATTCAAACTCCATTTAGTTTGATGTTGGCTACCGGTTTGCTGTATATTGCTTTAAGGATGTTTAGGTATGGGCCTTGAATTCCTGTTCTTTCCAATACTTTTAGCATGAAAGGATGCTGGATTTTCTCAAATGCTTTTTCTGCATCTAATGATCATATGGTTTTTTTCTTTGAGTTTGTTTATGTAGTGGATAGCATTAATGGATTTCCTTATATTGAACCATCCCTGCATCCCTGGGATGAAGCCTACTTCATCATGGTGGATGATCGTTTTGATGTGTTCTTGGATTAGGTTGGCAAGAATTTTATTAAGTATTTTTGAATCAATATTTATAAGAGAAATTGGCCTGAAGTTCTCTTTCTTTGTTGGATCTTTGTGTGGTTTTGGTATCACCGTAATTGTGGCTTCATAGAATGAGTTGGGTAGAGTCCCTTCTGTTTCTATTTTGTGGAATAGTTTGAAGAGTATTAGTGTTAGGTCTTCTATGAAGGTCTGATAAAACTCTGCACTGAAGCCATCTGGTCCCGTGCTTTTTTTGGTTGGGAGACTTTCTATGACCCTTTTTATTTCTTCAGGTGTTATGGGTCTCTTTAGTTGATCTATTTGATCCTGATTTAGTTTTGGTGTCAGATATCTGTCAAGGAAACTGTCCATTTCCTCCAGATTCTCCAGTTGTGTTGAGTATAGGCTTTTGTAGTAGGATGTAATGATTTTTTGAATTTCCTCAGTTTCTGTTGTTATATCTCCCTTTTCATTTCTAAGTTTGTTAATCTGAATACTGTCTCTGTGTCCTTTGGTTAGTCTGGCTAAGGGTTTATCTATCTTGTTGATTTTCTCAAAGAACCAGCTCATGGTTTTGTTGATTCTTTGTATGGTTCTCTTTGTTTCTACTTGATTGATTTCAGCCCTGAGTTTAATGATTTCCTGCCTTCTACTCCTCCTGGGTGAAATAGCTTCTTTTTGTTCCAGGGATTTCAGGTGTGTCATTAAGCTGTTAGTGTATGCTCTCTCCATTTCCTTTTTGGAGGCACTCAGGGCTATGAGTTTTCCTCTTAGCACTGCTTTCATTGTGTCCCATAGATGTATACCCCAGATTTTTAAAAGAATTTACATCACCTTGCATGCTAATTCAATGGCTTGAACTGGTAGAAAGCTGAGGCTTATCTTCTGTGAGTCCCTGAGGCTCCCCGTGGTATAGACAGGAATGGTTGAAACATTCTCTCACACTTTCTCTCACAGTTACTTGGCATAGCAATTCTTGAATGTCTCATGATTGATTGAGAGTAAAATTCAAGTGAAGTACCAGAAGTTCTGCTCTGATCTTAGTAGCTAGGTTCCTAAGAATGGTCATGTTACACATTGGTATTAGAGAAAGTAAGAATGTGGTAAAGATATCAGTAAAGGTAAGGAAAATGGTAGTGTTGGAAGTCTGTAAGTGTGATTTGTTATTTGAAGATGCTCTTTCCTAAGACACTTGTTCTTTTCAGCCAGTGCTACTGTCTAATGTACAAGCTTTTGCTCGCAGTAGCTACTTTTACTATCTGCCTAACCTATTTTCCCAGTTGTGGCAAAAATATTATAACGAAAACAACCTAAAGAAGAAATGGCTTGGTTTTCAATGAAATTTAAGGGTATAGACCATAAACAGGGGAAAGCTATACCCAGAGGCAGGTATTTGTAACAGAGTTAAAATATTACCCAGTCCAAAACAAACAAACAAACAAAAATCAGAAGAATGAATGCTTGTTTTCAGCCCTCTTCCTTCTTTTTATATAGTCATAATCCTCTCCTAAGCAATAACGTCGTGCAGAAATTGTTTGGTTTGCCACTTCAGCTAAACCTAATGCTATATTCTAATACTTGCCTGTCCAGTATCTGAATATCATCTATTTGACATCTGAGATTAACCATGACAATACCCATCAAGTATTGTCTTCAGTTTGTGTACTAACCTGGACAGAGGCCATCTGTTTGAAGAGGTACCATGTTTTTTCCTGGGTTCACAGGATACCATAGGTAATAATCTAGCAGTGTAGGCTTAATCAATGATACTAGAGGAACAGAGCCCCTTCCTGTCATTTTCAGGACTTAAAGCAGCTCATACATGATCTTCTGTTCACTGCTAACTCTTGCTTCTTGTGGTACCAACATAGTAGAGTTGTTGGATTAACAAAATGGCAATAGAACTGGTATAGTACTCTGAGAGAAATACTATACCTGCAATGTCCTGCTAAGTAAAGGCCTAGTGTTAATTTAGATCTCATTTCCAACCTATGCTTCTCCACCAGAACTGACATTTGGCAGTAATCAAGATATCAGAGCCTCTGATCTATCTAGTGAGGAGACACCTGATCTCTGGTTGAATTTGTATTCTAGAACTTTGCTGAAAGTGTTGCTTATTACTCTTGGGGTTTTGGATATCTATACTTAAACAAAACATCACCTTATAATAGGGATAATTTTAGTTTTTCTATTTCTATACACTTAGGTGAAAGTTCTGGGTTAGCTTCAATAAGTCAGAATGCATATATGACTGAATGCATATAATCCCTGGCCTGAGTCTGGGGGTAGGCAGCAGGGCAAATGGAGTCAGATTTACCAAAATAAATATCAGATCCAACTTCTACCTGGGTCTTGAGGAATTTGTGAATTCAGAGACGTGAGTCAACAGTCTCATTTCAGACTATTCCAGAAAGCAAACGGATCTGGCTATTACTTGTGTCTGAACTGAGAAGTGAGATGGGCTAAGGGTCCTAAATGAGAGCAAACAAGACAGCCCAAGACTGTAGACTCCTCCTGTCTCTGGATCGACATGGTCTGAATGGATGGGCAGAGTTGCCCAGGGTAATGTGAGTGTCCTAGGTCACACTTAGGAAGGGGAGTTGTTTTTCCCAAGGAAATGGCTGACTCCACCAAGCCCAATGGCCTGAAATTGAAATCTCCAGAACATATATGAGAAAAGCACAGAAACAGATCCTATAAGTTGTTCTCTGAAACACAAAAGTAGCATACTAAACAAAATACATGTGAAAACTTCATTTAATAATACACAATCAAAGATGGATTCGTATGCTACTTTGGGTTCCCCCTGTCTTGAAATGTAGCATTTCTGTTACTCATATCTCTCCAGGTCTTTCTTTAATTTGTCTTCAAGAAAAGACAGGCTAGCAGCAACCTAAGCAACTGGCTCATTAGGTCTAGTCACACACATTTTTAAGTCAACACATTTTTACCCACACCAAACAAGGATACTGCATAAGTTTTAAGCAGCACTGTGATCTGTCACTTTCTGTTTCCTAGACATACCGGAGATTTCTGACACGACACTTGCACCAAATGTCAATAAAAGTACCTCAAAGACTTTGGAATCGGTAAGAAGACCTTTCTTTATCATAGTAGAAATGTTACTTTGGCGATTTTATTTTTCAGTCAAAATCCCATTTTAGCAACAATGTTGAGCAGAGTTATCTTAGGTCTTAAAGAGACTTAGCCTAAGCAGGGGAAAAGTGGAATTGTACTAGCTGGGTCTTGACCAAGTAGTACAATTCCAAGCACCAAGTACAAGAGCACCAAAGCACCCAGTATCAAGTATCACAGCCTGTGTGATGGGACCTTTTATTCTGGAGAAATAGGTTCCTCTTTGGGAAAACTTTATAAATTCCCCTTAGAAGTTGACAAGTGTGTCAGGGTCTTTTGACTTAGATGCAGTATGTTCCACAAAAGTCATTGTGGAGGAAGTGTCATAAGTCCATGTGGGGATGCTGAGTGGTAAGACTTAACACATGAGCAGTAGTATAAATAAGTGAGACCATATTGCAGAAGGATTTCATTCCACAGTTGAGTTCTAACGATGATGAAGCATGTTGCAGTGTGACTTAGAGAACACTGGGCAGAGGACAGACAGAGAGTTCTAGTTAATGTGATTTTGACATAGGAAAAGTGGAAAGTGACATGACTAAGAAATTCCAGTTTTCTGTGACACCACCACAGAATGTGCTAACACATAATCTTTCACTTGAAAATACTTACCTATGTTGATTGGCATTTAAGACAAGTTGATAGGTTTTTCAAAGACCCATGCAAACAGAAACTAGTGTGACCTACACTGCATACTCTTTTCTCTCCTTTAAATTTCAGGAGGAAGTTAGAAAACACCAACGTGGTATGTATTTCCAAGTCTGTTAAGACACATTTTAGAAACAAATTGTGTAAATATTGAGTATACTTATATTTGAATGCAACACTATAATCTAAGCTACCTCTTGGGAAGAATTTGGAATTTGTTTTTAAAAACAGTAGTTTCCTAACTTAAAAAAATAGGGTGAGGCCATTTGTTTAGACTCATAGGATCCAGGTATGATCCCTGGACTTAGTTTGGAATGGTGCATACTTGGTTGCATCTAAACCCATTTTTATCCATGATAGGCATCAGATTATACACTCTAATCTCCAGTGAGAACCTCTTGAATTACCATAATAGGATACATATGTTACCTACAAAGTATGAGTTTATACTTCATCACATGTTGTGCATTCATTTCTGTATGGTGGTGCTCTAGTGAAGAATGAACCAGGGCATAGAGACGAGTGATGAGATTATCCATGCAGATCAAGACACTCTGTGGAGCAAGGACTTAGTGATGCCTATATTCTATCTCTCCAGCATCTGCCTTTGGTAGATCAGAATCACAGAGACCCCAGAAACAGCCATGACTACCACAGTGGGCAAAAGCTCAGGGCTTTGCTCCTCTTTGGCAGCAGACATTCACAAGCATGAGAGGTAGAAAAGCCCACATGCCTCTAGTCAGATCACAGATTCTGAGAATGGGAGCCCGGCACCACATAAGGAGAAGGGTTGTGTGATTTTCACACAGGCTTTTAACATACATGGGTCAATTCAGTGAGAATGAAAAAAATGGGAAACTCTTTCTCCTTAGGAAAGAGCATACCATTGTTTATGCAATACCAAATCCTCAGCTATGAAAACATACATACAATACACAAGAATAACCTTTGGCAGACTCAGGAGCCTCCATTTATGTAATTAGGAACAGAAACACACATACTCATAAACGGATGTAGTATCAGTAATGCAAACAGTAGTCATTATTTGGAAGAAGACAAGGAGAGGTACATTGGCATATGGTTTGATGGTTTGTAGTGAGAAACAGACATGGGATATAGGATGTAACTGTTATATCAAAAAAAGAAATTGATAGTTTTAAAAAAAATAAGTGAGTATGATATTTTTGGCTTATTTTGATATTATATTATCAACATAACTTATATTTGGTTTAAATGATATTATTTGGTTTATTTTGTCACATTTTGTTGTTATCTCTTAGAAGCATGTTATTAATTTTTTTGTTATGAGAGTCAGAAAAGGGAGTGGATCCAGAAGGGACTGTGACAGTGAGGAACTGGGGGGAGGAGAGAAAAGAAAGTATAATTAGGATATGTTACTAGAAAAGAATCTATTTTCAATGAAAGCATGAAAAATTAAAAATTAAAAACACTGTGCTGCCTGGGTAGTGGTGGCCCACATCTCTAATCCCAGCCCCTGGGAGACAGAGGCAGGTGAATATTTGAGTTCGAGGTCATCCTGGTCTACAGAGTGAATTCCAGGACAGCCAGGGCTATACAGAGAAACCCTGTCTCAAAAAAAAAAAAAAAAAAAGACAAAAAACAGAAACAAAACAAAAAAATCAAAAAAAAAAAAACCCACCCACTCTCCTGTGAATTCAAGATATTTAATAGAACAACAATAAAAGTACTACACATAAAAAATAACGAAAAGATTTGCATGTAGACAACATTCGTGTGAGCACAAATTGCCACTCACCATGTGGACAGTGTCCTCAGGAGCTCCAGGCTTGGCCTGGTAGGCATCTGTGCTGACTTGGATTTTTAGAAATGGATTTAAAAGACAAATTGCTTACTTTAGGTATATGAGTGTTTACCTTTGTGAACATATGTGTAGCACTTGCATCTACGGTTCCTGTGTAGCCTCAAATTGCCTGTTGGGTTCCTTAAAACTGAAATTACAGACAGTTGTATCTCTAGCTGATTTTTGCATGCTAGAAAGAGAAAGAGACCTATGTCCTATACAGAAGCATCAGGGAATATTAACCGCTGACTGATCTCTTTAGCCCCTGGCATCAGGCTCTGCAGTGTGAGCTAGACTCTGAGATCCAGGAGGACTTCTTTCAAGGTGGTCAGACCCCATACTGCTGAGAATGTGAGCATTCAGTGGTTCTCTGTAGGCAGCAGTTAGGAGGAAGAAGGCATCATTATTGTGAACATGCTGAGCTTGGTTACATATTACCTAGTTTTTATGTTATATGTTACATGACCTGTGCTCCAGAGAGCTTTGTTAAAGAAAAGCTAGTTTTGGAGGGTGCCTGTGGCTCAGTTGGAAGCCATTGTTCAGTTTTTGGTGTACCATTTCTAAAACATGAGTTTGATCATCTATTATGCATAAAATGTACTGTGATGTGGCAATTTTATAAACCAGACCTTCAGAGGTGCAAACAGGAAATTTTTAAGTTCAAAGTCATCTATGTCTACATAGTGACATTCAGACCACCCTGGTATAGGGAAAACGTCTCTGAAAAACAGAAAGGAAGAAGAGAGGAAGTGAGGCTCTGTCACTTGTCTCTGCTGGCTGTGTGTATGGAGGACTTTGTGCAAACAGAACTTTTATGAGGAATGAGTAAACAGAATCTTGTATGCACACAAACAGGTGGAGACTCTGCCAATCTCTTAAATGGACTTAGTTCAGGCTATCCACACAGAGTCAGGGAGCATTTGTCACCTACAATGATACCAAGCTGCCTTTCCAATCCCTTCCAGTTGAGGGTTTGTTTATCTAACTGTGGCCAGACCTCTCTTTTTTCACACCTTCATTTGAGAACTGGGTTGGACTGACTTGGAGTATGAGTCATCACTGGGACATCTGCAATGATTGGTACCTCCCAAGTTTGTTCCCCAGTGATAAGACTCAGTCACTGAGAGGCAGATGACTGTGTGAGGATGGTTGCGGAAGGCCCTACTTACTAATCCAGGAATCACACAGCTTCCTTTGGGTTGAAAGGTAGAGTATGTATATCTTCAGTTGTTTCTGTCTGGGAAGATGTTCACTGAGGCATGAATGCAGCTGTCTTTGTAACCTTAGGTGAAAAGTGAGAGGTTTTCACAGCTTCTTACCTCCCTGCATCCCATTAAGACAATACCATACATTGTCCATGAGATGTAATCTATGAAGCTGGGCAGAGAAAGAAGAGTAAACAAGTGTTCTACAATGTTGTGGAATAAATATATTCCTGGCTCGGGGTACGATTACTCCTATGTAGCTGAGGTCTTCTGGCATGTCACAGACATTGCAGGGCACTCCAGCAATGCCGTTGCTTTGTTCTAGCCTAGTGAGTCTTATGGGAAGTCCTTCTCAACCAACTAAGAAGAAAGGCTTCAAGTCATAGTGGAGAGTTGGAGGGTGAAGGCATTGCATGTGTGTCCCTGTGTCCATATGGCTCTAGGAAGGGATAGAGTGGTGTCCATTGAGCATCCACCCACATGGCATGCTCAGACATGTGGCTTTTCCTTCTGTGTTTTCATATCCATCTATATTTAGGCTTTATCTGTGATTCCTGTGATGTGCATTCAGTGCCTAACTGATTGTACAATACATGCATTGATCCTCCTGAAGCACCAGTCTCACTGATGACTGTATCTAGAACAAGCAGTCAGATCAAATGCACAAATATTCAGAGTTGTTAGTTTCCTCTCTTTTTCTGCCAAGAAGTTGACACGACTTTCTCTTTTCACTTCAATCCCAGTTTCGGATTTATTAAAGAGAATTGAGCAGAAGCAAGCCATGGGGCCCCAGTATGGAGTAGGAATGCAAGCCTTTAGTGGTGCTTCACCTGAAACAACTGTGAAGAAAGAAAAAGGTATTGTGGGAACTCTTGTCTAATTCTGTATAGTGGCTGATAATTATGTTGTTTCATATCTCAATTTATAGATACCTTTCAGGCTATTTTTTCCTATGTAGACAGTGTTGATCTATCTCTCTCTCTCTCTCTCTCTCTCTCTCTCTCTCTCTCTCTCTCTCTCTCTCTCTCTCTCTCTCTTTGTTTTTTGATACAGGGTTTTTCTGTGTAGCCCTGGCTGTTCTGGAACTCTCTCTGTAGACCAGCCTGGTCTTGAATTCAGAAATCCACCTGCTTGTGCCTCTCAAGTGCTGGGATTAAATGTTTATGCCACCACTGTCCAGCTCAATGTCAGTATATCTATGTCTGTAATTGAAATACAACTGCAGAGCTTTAAAATGGATTCAATGTTTGGTCTTTCATTCAATAGTATGAACCAGTGTAAAACTTTCACTAATCTTACATGAGTTGGTAGAGTTTCCCCTGGTATAGACAGGAATTGGGAAAACTGCCATCTAATACCTTCTCTCATACATGGATGATGTAAATTGATTATAGCAGATCTTTCTTTTTTTATTATTGAATATTGTCTTTATTTACGTTGCCAATGGTAAAACCTTTCCAGATTTCCCCTGCTCCCGAAAGACCCCCAATCACTCCTCCCACCCCCTGCCTCCACGTATGTGCACCTCCACCTGACCCACTCTAACCTCTCTCACTCGATTTCCCTTTGTTGGGACCTTTATTGAGCCTATGCCTGACCAAGGACCACTCTTCCCACTGATGCTCAACAAGGCCTTCCTCTGCCCCATTTTTGGCTGGATCCATGTGTACCCCTTGTTTGACAGTTTAGTCCCTGGGAGTCCTGGGGCATCTGGGTGGCTGAGATCATTGTTCTTCCCATGGTGCTGTAAACCCCTTCAGCTCCTCCAGACCACCCACCAGCTCCTCCATTGGAGACCCCACACCCTGTCCAATAGTTGGCTGCTAGCATTTGCCTTTCTATTTGTAAAGCTCTGGCAGGACCCCTCTGGAGACAACCATGGCATGCTCCTTTTGGTTTATACTTCTTGTTCTCCATAGTATTGTTGGGTTTTGGTGACTGTTTACAGGATATATCCCCAGGTAGTACAGTCTCCGGGTATCCTTTACTTCAGTCTCTGCTCCACACATTTTCTCCCTTATTGTTCCTGTGAGTATTTTGTTCCCTTTCTCAGAGGAACTAAAGCATCCTCACTTAAGTCCTCCTTCTTCTTGCGCTTCCTGTGCTGGGTGCCTTGTAACTTGTTTATTTTGAGCTTCCCTGAGTACATAGTATGTACTTACTAATAAGTGGATGTTGGTCCAAAACACACTATTAGTGTGTTCTATTGAGATTAAGTTACTTCGATCAGGATGACACTTTCTAGTTCCATACATTTGCCTAAGAATTTCATGAATTCATTGTTTTTAATAGCTGATTGTACTCCATTGTGTATATATACCACAGTTTCTGTATCCATTCCTCTGTTGAAGGAAATCTGGGTTCTTTTCAGCTTCTGGCTATTATAAATAAGGCAGCTAAGAACATAGTCGGCCATGTGTCCTTATTATATGTAGGAGCATCTTCTGGGTATATGCCCAGAAGTCGTATAGCTGGGTCCTCATGTACTACTATGTTTAATTTTCTGAGGAATCCCCAATCTGATTTCCAGAGTGGTTTTACCAGCTTGCAATCCTCCCAACAATGAAGAAGTCTACCTTTTCCTCCACATCCTCTCCAACATCTACTGTCCCCTGAGTTTTTCATTTTAGCCATTCTGACTGGTGTGAGGTGAAATCTCAGTGTTGTTTTGATTTGCATTTCCCTGATAACTAAGGATGCTGAACATTTCCTTAGGAGCTTTAGAGGCATTTGAGTTTCCTCAGTTGAGAATTTCCTGTTTAGTTCTGTACCCCATTTTTTAATAGGTCTATCTGATTCTCTGGAGACTACCTTCTTGAGTTCTTTGCATATATTGAATATTAGCCCTCTATCTGATGTAGGGTTAGTAAAGATCTGTTTTGTCCTATTGACTGTTTTCTTTGCCTTACAGAAGCTTTTCAGTTTTATGAGGTCCCATTTGTCAATCCTTGTTCTTAGAGCATAAGCCATTGGTGCTCTGTTCAGGAACTTTTGTCCTGTTCCCATGTGTTCAAGATTCATCCCCACTTTCTCCTCTATAAGCTTCAGTGTGTCTGGTTTTATATGTAGATCCTTGATCTGCTAGGACTTGAGCTTTGTTCAAGGAGAAAAGAATGGGTCAATTTGCATTTTTTTGCATGCAGACCTCCAGTTGATCCAGCACCATTTGTTAAAACTGTCTTTTTTCCACTGGATATTTTTAGCTTCTTTGTCAAAGATCAAGTGACCATATGAATGTGGTTTCTTTTCTGGGTAAATGTCCAATGACTCATGATTGAAGGTTGAAGTCAAACCAGGTAACAGAATTTCTCATCTTGTTCAAGTGGCAAAGTCCCCAGAAGTGGTCACATTACCCCTGTGTTGAGATAAGAATGAGGAACAGATCCCATTAAAGATGGGGAAAGGGCTGGTTTATGTGCTTTACCTCTTACAGGTGCACAGTGGTCATAGTGCCTGGGGTGCTTGTGCCTTGCGTGTCCTTGTGTTGTTTGTATACAGTTTTCCCTGGAATAGTCACTCCTTTCAGGCTGTGATACTACAAACATCCAGAGTTTCAGGTTCAGTGAGTAGCACTACATTTTAATTGTGCCCTATCTAAATAATTTTTGCAGTTGTTATTATAGAATCCCATGAAAGAAACAGCATAAAGAAGTAATTAATTTTTCAGTGTAATATAAGCGTATAAACCATGACCATAGGGAAGTTATATAAATGGAAATTTGTGGCAGAGTCACATTACAAATGGTCCAAAGGAGAGGGGGGCTTGTAGATATGCACATCACAAAGAAGTAATGTTATAAAGACCAGAAAACTGCATCTGTATATACAAATAAAAGACATTTAGATTACCAATTTTGCAATATACTTCCATAAAATGTGCTCCACATTTGATGAATTATTACAATTTACCTCTTTTTAGTCACATTTTCCAAGATTGTATCATTCTTTACATTTGAGGAATAATTTAATGGAATACAAACCTTCACTTTTATATAGTTGTGTACAAACTACTGGATGTGCAGATGGTCCCATAGGTAAAAACACTTGCTGTGCACAAGAGTACCTTAGTTCGAATCCCCAGAACACATTTAAAAAGGGGGGATTTCTGTGCACACCTGTAACCCCAGCACAGGCAGGGCAAGATAATGGGGGATTCTAGGTTTTGCTGGATTCTAGTATAGTTCCAGCATCCTCAAGAGACCTTCATTGAAGGAAGGAAGAGGAGGAGTCCTGAAAAAGTAGGATTGTTTTAATTCACACTTTTTTTTCTTAGAGAATTTAATCTGACTGCTTTATATTATTCTATCCTCCATTCTCCCTAGTCCAAATATCCCATGCTCTCCCTTCAAATAAAAGACCTCTTCTATGATATCTATTATTGTTACATGAACACTTAAGTCCATGTATTGTTGCTCTTAAGTTTACATGTTTAGTGCTGCTAATTTGAAATCAAGATATGAGGAGTGTTCACCCCAGAGAAAACTGATTCTCTCCCTCTCTCTTCTCCTCTCCCCCTCTCCCCTCTCCTACTCCCTCTGTCTTCCGCCCTTTTCCTCCCCCTCTCCCCTCTTTCCCTCTCCTCCCCTCTCCCCCTCTCCCCATCTTCCCCTCTTCCACACTCCTCCCTTCTCCCCGTCTCCTCTCCTCTCCTCTCCTCTTTCTCTATAATCATTGTTTGCCTATAGCATTTGATCTCTGGTGGTAGGTCAATAGACACTGGCATGATGCAGGCACTCTTTGAACAACTGTATTGAGATTTCTTTTGTTTATCATCTCTTTCATTTCTAGAAATCACTATCCAGCAGCATATGTCCTGTCCCTCCATCTCGTATAACCTTTCCACTAATCTTCCAAAATGTTCCCTGAGCATTTTGACATGTAGGGGTTATGTTGAGATCCCAAAGTTTGTCCTCTAACTTCCCCATGTGCCTGCGAATGTAATACATGTGAAGACTTGTATTTCCTCTTATACATCAAAGACAGATTATTTCTGCTCTGGGTTACTACTCTCTGGAAATGTAGCAGTTCTGTTACTCCTATGTCTCTTTGTCTTTCTTTGCTTTAATTTAGCTTCAAGGGAAAGCAGTTCAGCAGCAGCCCAGCCATCATGTTCATTAGGTCTAGTCACATGTGTTAAGTTCTTGTACTTTTATCTACACCAGGCAAAGATGCTGCAAAAGTCATAAAGAGTACCCCGAGCTAACTGTCAGTGTCTTTTCCCCTAGTCTTACCAGAGAATTCTGCCTCATCTTCAGTAGTTGAAGAAAAGACATCAGAGTCTATGACGAAGGTAAGAAGGCCTTTCTTTTCTTTAAGATAGAAAAGTTCCCTTGGTGATCTTATGTTTCTTTCTGTCAAATTCCCATTAGAACAACAAAACTGAACAGTGACATTGTGGGTATTTGAGATTTAGCTTAGGGAAGAGGAAGAAATAAAATTTTATGAGCATGCCCCTGACTGAATAGAGTATAAATCTTCTAGTGTCAGGTAACAGAGTTTGTGTTCAGAAACCTTTTCATCTGAATAAACATGTCCCTCACTAGTTAAATGGTATGTAATATTTATTCAAAAGTTAAGAGGCATATCATCTATAAAAATGTATGTTTTTCCTGAAGGTTTGTCTCCTACTTGTTTCTTGAGTCTGTCATCTAGATTGAGTTTGAGTTGTTCCCCAAAATTATGTAGTGGGAGGCTTCATGCTTTGAATATATGAATATTGAGGGTATAATACATTTACATCATGGGCATCATGCAAATAATTGGAGCCCCCATAGAGGGATTAATTTCACAAAACAGGTTATTAAGTTGGTCTGCCACACAAAGGTGCTCTGATCTTACCTTGAGTCAACATAAATGTGCAACATATTAGTTTTGGCCACAAAGTGCCTAGCTAGGGTTTTCCATGACATCATATAAAGTATTATAAAAGTTTTTTTCATGTCTTTTTCCTATTCTACTTTACACCCTGCTGTGTCACAGGGTTACCAAGGAACTATGCAGACACAACTCAGCATGACTTGAACCTCAAAGTATTTTCTTTCCTTTAAATATAGGTTGAGCCCAGACGATTCAAAAACTGTATGTATTATGGAATTTCTTTCTCAACATACATTTTAGATAAGAATTGTGTAAATACTAATTGTTTTTTGTCTGGTACACTAATGTGACCTAAGATTTCTATTGGGAGTAAAACATGGGTGTTTAAAGGGGGAAAAGTAATATCCTAAGTACCCAGGCATGGCTCTGTGTCTACAATAACTGCATTCAACTCTAATGCCTTTAGTTCAGGGGAATTTTGTGCATCAAGCCATGACTACATAGTTCCCCCCCCCCCCAAGACAGTTATCCCCATTACACAATCTACTTTCCAGTCACAAAATTATCAATTCAAAAAGGATGATACATATTTTATCTACCAAAAAATGTGTTTTAACCTCACCATACCGATATGTGATACATTTATTTCTTTGTGTAGTTCTCAGGAGATTCATAACACAAAGTGTAGAGATAGGTCATCTGCCTCTATAGCCATTGAGCACAAGAAAAACTTTTTACTTCATTAAGGGCTCAGCAATCCCTGTGAGAGTGTTCCAGCTTCCTAGCATCTGTGTGCAGTAACCCAACCTAGTGGATCCCATACACTGACAAACACCAACAGTCAGCAGAAGCCTGGCCTGTGCTCTTTATCTCCAAGACATTTACACATATGGAAGAAAGAAAAGTCCACATGCTTGATTAGATTTAGAGAGTTTGACTATAGGAAGACACTGCATTAAAAAAGTAGGTTGAGTGTGTTTGATAAGTGGACTTAGAATAGAAATGGCTCATTACAGTTAGAACTGGTGAAAAGGCTTAACAGATTAGACAACATCAACATGATCCCAAAGATTGACATTATGGGCAATTTATGGACAATGTCTACTAAGAGCTTCAGTCAGCCCTTGATTATTGACAGGTGCTTTATTATTCTTTTTGACTTAGAGAGAGAGAGAGAGTAAGAGAGAGAGTGAGAGAGAGTAAGAGAGAGAGAGAGAGAGAGAGAGAGAGAGAGAGAGAGAGAGATCTTTAAATGTGATCTTAAATTTAAGTTCCACTATTACTTCTATCCCTGGTGGTCAGTCTTCCTACTGTCTGCTGGTGAGTATGAGCAGTCAGTGTAACAATATCGGCAGCTATGAGTTATATAGACAGAGTTTGGCTGGGATGCTCTGTGTGTTAAAGTGCCTTCACAGTCAGGCCTTTGACATGAAAAGGGTTTGTCACATAGAGCTAATATCGCAGGATGTATATTCCAGTGGGTTTATTGCATTCCTAGCATGTAAGAGGTCCTAGTTTTGATGCCACTGACTACAATATTCACCCATGTGGGCACATTTGTGTGAACCCAGTTCTCCTGAACTAGAGTGAAGAGAATCAGAAATTCAAAGCCATCTGCTTGTTTGTTTGTTTGTTTGTTTGTTTGTTTGCATAAGCACTTTAAGCCTAATCTTGGATTAGAGGTATTCTGGAAATATCAAAAAGCACATATAGGGTGTGGCAAAAAATGTGGTATATATACACAATGAAGTACTATTCAGCCATTAGAAACAATGAATTCATGAAATTCTTAGGCAAATGGATGGAGCTGGAGAACATCATACTAAGTGAGGTAACCCAGACTCAAAAGATGAATCATGGTATGCACTCACTAATAAGTGGATATTAACCTAGAAAACTGGAATACCCAAAACATAATCCACACATCAAATGAGGTACAAGAAGAACGGAGGAGTGGCCCCTGGTTCTGGAAAGACTCAGTGAAGCAGTATAGAACAAAATCAGAACAGGGAAGTGGGAAGGGTTGGGTGGGAAAACAAGGGGAGGGAAGGGGACTGATGGGACTTTCGGGGAGTGGGGGTCCAGAAAAGGGGAAATCTTTTGAAATGTAAATAAATATATCAATAAATTAAAAAAAATGTAAAAAAAATAAAATAAAAAGCACATATAGGGTGTGGCCTTGAGGCAAATGCCCTCTGGAAGAGGAGGTTTTAGAAACTGGTGTTTGATGAATCAGAGTAGAGCAGGTATTGCATAAACTTAGTGTACCAGTTAATGTCCCACACTGCCCTTCCAGCTGCACTTTATCTGGGTTGTCCAGAGTTGCTGAGGATGTTTTTTTGGTCTAAAAAGCCACATGCATACATACCATCAAAATGCCAGACCCCTTTTTTTGCCTGGTCATGTTGAAGAAATCAAGGTTTAGCCAATATAAGAGAAGTTTTGTTTTTCCTAAATCTTCTTATGTGATAACTTGATTTTAAAGTATTTGGAGTCTAAGTACTTCTGAGAAATATACAGGAATCTATAATCCCTGGTGATCCAAATCATTCACTGGTAGGCAGGTGACAGGTTGAAGATGCAGAAGGAAGGCCAGGGATCTCTACTCCTTTTGGATCAAATTCCAATTTTGAGTCAGGGATTAAAAGATAGAAACCCTCTCTCTGAGGCTGCTTCCATCAGAATTTGGTCACAATGAAAAGAATATAAACAATATGGTAGCCGAAGGTGGGAAATGGGAGGTCATATAATATTCTCTATTTCCCTGCTCCTCTAAGGCACTGGCATATGTTCTCCATGACGTGTAAATAAAATAAAATAAAAAATGAAAACTCAACACCAATCATGCTCTCTGTCCTGCATCCAGTGGAGTGCTCACTCTGAATTCAGTCACCAGGGTCTAGGTGAATTCCTATGGTATTTAACACACATCATTTCTGATAAACATCTGGCATTCAACAAAGAGCATTTCTGCTGTACATGTGCTTTCCCTTATGGTTTAGCACCTTTTAAACCTTAAAGTCTCCTGGGAAGTCCTTCTGAAACTTACATTGTTTGAGAGAAAGCATGAGGAAAAGAGGAATTGTATGCACAACATTGTGTTTCTCAGAAGGCTCTGGATCCCATCTGGTACCTGCCCATATAACACACTCAAGTCCTGCTGCTCCTCTTATATTGTCATAGGCACACAAAGGTGCACATTGCCTGAGGTGTCTGTTTAATGCTTAATCACAAAATATGGTGACCTTCCTGAAGCACCATTCTGACTCTTGATGATTAACTGGAAATGGGAAATGAGATCATTTTTACAAACACAAGCATGATTAATTTTCTGTTTTGCTCCCATAAAGCTAACATAACTCTCCCTATTGTGAATGTATTTCCAGTTTTTTCTATCTTGGAAAGATTTTACAAGAAGGACCCAGGTCCCTCCCAGACTCCGGAGGAACCTCCAGTTCTTGAAACTACTTCCAAAGAAATAGGAAAACCAAGAAAAAAAGGTACTGTAAATACTGAGGATGTACTTCAGTTATCTGTAGAAGTCTATTATCTTGTGTACATTTATAAAAATGTAAAAAGATTTAGCATATTTTTAATAAGTGAAAAATGCTAATGTATCTATCTCATCAATAGAAATAACAACACTAAAATGTGCAAGTGTACTTAAAAGTCACTTTGGCTGTCCTTGGATAACATGAACTAGAGGAACGCTGAGGCCCATGTTGGATGAGCCAGTGTGGTTTCACCTGATGTAGGCAGGTCTAGGGGAGCCACGTTCTATACTAAGTACATCACCTCTGGTGATATATATGGATCAGATCTGTAGACTCTCAAGAGTGCAGGTGAATTATATAAAAATGACCCTTCTTAGTCAGGGTCAGTGGGAGAGGGTCCCAGCAGTGGTCGTGTTACACTCTGTGTTTGGGAATAGGAGAGAGTGGTCAAGAAATCCATAAGGACAAAGAAAAATGGAAAGTTTCTCTGATTTTCCTCTTTCAGAGGCATAAGGATAAGCAGTAGCTGTCCATGGAAATGGTACCTAAATTATCTCCACCCCCTTTATCAAAATACTTTGAAAAGAAAAACAAAACAACTGACTTGACTGGAACCCATGAACCTGTGTGCCTAAATAAACAGTTCCTCTGATAAGCTGATTATCCCAGACATTTTGTCACCATGCTGGATCTCAAGCTAAGCCACACCTCCAGCCCACAAATGGTTTTAAGCTCCCTGCAGCTACAGTCCCATGGTTTACCAGGGTCCCTGGAAGGAACTCTGGGGATAGGGAGCAGGGTGACTAGAGAAACAGGAAGCCAAGACGAACTTCCTGTTCAAGGCTCAAAGTTTAATGCAGGTCTCCAAATATATATAGGCAAGGCAAGACAACTTCCTCCAAAGGCAGAAAACAGGTCTGCAGAACTGGTTCTGCTTGCTCTGCAGGAGGCTGGAGGCTGGTGGCAGCTAGTGTCCTTGGAGAACAATGGGCTTCACCTTGGTGAGAGCTCTTCACCATAGGTGGTAAGCAGTGGCTAGCAGAGTTTTGAAACTCCTGCTCAGAAATGCTGGTGAGAGGGCACAATGGTTCTTTTTTATAATTTTATTTAAAAATCACCAAAAGGGACCAGGCAGTGGTGTTGCCTGCCTTCAATCCCAGCACTTGGGGGGGGGGGGGGGAGAGAGTCATGTAGATTTCTAAGTTCAGTGCTAGCTTGGTCTACAGAGTGAGTACCAGGACAGCTAGGGCTCCACAGAGAAACTCTGACTCAAAAACATGAAAACAAAAACAAACAAACAAATCACCAAAGGGTATGTAATGAAATATCTCCCATATCTCCCTTACTAATCCTTTTAGTCTGGATCACAGTAGAATTAGACACTATTACTAAGATTTGTAATGTGTTGCTCAACACTTTTAAAGTGTATTCAAGGAAATAAAGGTATCAATTCTCACTCACCATGTTATTACACAAAGGAGCTCACAAAGGGACATGGCATAGACAGCTGTTCTCTGCCTTTTATTTTTCACCTCACAGTAAATCTCAGAGACCTCTTCTTAAAAAAAAAGAAAAGAAAAGAACAACACAACTAATCCAGCGAACTTAAAAGTATACTGCATGTCCCAGAAATACTATAGCATCCAGAATCATGTTTATTATAAATAAAGTGGCTAATGATTCATTTTGTAATTCTATAAAATGCATGAAGAATATTAAAAATCAAATTATTTTTCCATTTACACACACCCTGGATATGTGCTGTTTGACATTAGAAATGCATGACATCATCATGCTGTATGCAGATAATGTCTTGAAAGAAGAACATTTGATATGCAAGTGATAGGACCTGAGTCTGAATCAATAGGACACACATAGAAAGACCAGATATATGTGTGTGTGCTTATAACCATAGCACTATCTCTGGTAGGGACGAGAACACAGCTCTGACTTAGTGTTTTCCACCTATCTAGAGCTTCAGTGAGAGACCCTGCTGAAGGGAAGAAATCAGAGAAGTGACCAATGTAGCAGAATAGTGGATGCTCTCCTGTGGCCTCCATGAACATGGCACAGTCAGGTCCTCACACAGGCATGGATACACCACAAGCTATTGAGCAAACTTACATGCCACATACACATGCACTCACAGATACAGGGTTTCAAAAATATTTTAGCCTTATGTTTCTTTTGAGTATAAATCCTTTGCTAAATATGTTGGTGTGTATTCATACTGTGAGTACCTGGTACACTCAGAGGTAACAGGACAGGTCAGATCTAAAGTTGCAGGTGAACGTGAGGCCACCATCTAGATTCTTGGAATCAAAACCAGCTTCCCTGCAAAAGCAACAATTGTTCGTATCCTCTGAGCCATCTCTTCAGCTCTTAGCACTCATTTGGTTGCTTATATGGCTAACCATGGCTTCTGAGATATTCTATTTCCTGTAGAGCAACTCCAAATTATGCTCTTTTGTATGAACATTTGTGTGTTCATGTAAACATATATATATATTTTTTAAAGAAAATACACTGCTTTATTCTTAGTTTGGGCATGAACAACCTGAGCTGTCTGAGCTTGGATGTTGAGAAGAATCACAAAGTGTTAGTCACTTTCTTTTGCTGTGAAAAGCTAGGAGGAAGGACTTATTTTCCCTTGCTCTCTCAGAGGCTCAGTATGTAGAGTCACTTGGTTTCTGTTGATTCTAGGGTTGCTTGTGGTGAGACCAAGTGTCATGTCAGGGGCTGTATGATAGAGCAGAGATGCTCAGCTGCTGGCAGACAGGAGACTGAGTAGACATGTCCCCCGTGAGGTACTTCTTCCAAGTGTGGTCCAAATTCCACCTGGCATGGTTTGCACCCTCATGCACTCTTCTCTCCATAGCTTATCCAGCTCCAGCAGTCCATTTCCTATCCACGTCATAGCACCCAGCCTGCCAAGATGTTTTTTGTATCTTTTCATAGCATAATACCTTCCTATGGGTTAAGTGATACAGAGTGGTACTTGACAACAAAGAAAAATTATCATTATTCTAAAAAGTTTTCTATCAGAGTTATTGAAGGCCAATGGAATTAGAACAGGCTCATGTGATCTAGATAAAATCAACCAGGTCCTTTGTGATATAATTGTCCATATTCTATAACAGATAACAGTTTTCCTTTTTACAAATCCTTGGGGCTATCCCTCCTCTGTCCTACCTAACCATTCCTCTTCCTCTCAGACCTTCCTTCCAGGTATCCCTCCATATCACCTACCCCCTTGAAACTCTTTCTAGAAATTAATTCTCCCTTTTCATGATCCTAGACTTTACAGGTTCTCCAAATTAAACACACAAATGTTAAGTTTCACACTAAAATGATGGGTGTTATGATAATTTCCTTTTAAAGCTATCATTTAAAAAAGTGGAGCTTTATTAGCACATTTCTGCATATGGCCATATTTTCCTATTTTCAAATATATCATATGGTTTTTCTTAACCAGACATTGCTATAAAATGAATTTGAAATTCTACTTTGAAATAAATTGTTGTTTTAAATCTTACTTTTTAAAAGACTTTCTGAATGGATTTTTTAGTACAATTATTGTCTTTCATGCAGTGTGTCCAGGGTTTTCTGTGTAATAGTGCGCTAAGGATTGGAATAAGTTTAACTGTATAGAACCAAGTTTTGTTCTAGGACTCTGTTGCTCTGTTGGAAGGTAGCTTCAACACACCAGAGGATATAGAATTCTAAGCTCTATGTTCCTATATGAACAGAGCTTCAATGTCAATGGGAAAGATATACATGTCTTCATGTGTTGGTTGTACTCAGAACACTCTGTGTGTGTGTGTGTGTGTGTGTGCCTGTGTGTACATTGCCCTCCATGAATGTGGGTTTTAGATTGTCAAAATAATGTGGGAAGTGTATAGATCATCTCCACAATATTCATTTCATTGTGATTTTATTCTGTGGTATGTTTGCCACCGGGGAAACCACCAAAAAAACATGGTCAGTCCATGCTTTCAGCAGCAGATTACTTGGACAAATTTTTTTCTCATCCAAGGACAGAAATTATATAGATCTATTGGTCCATTCAAAAAGTAATGTCTGCTCCAGAGAAAAGCTATGCAGTAACCCCGCCTTGGTCCTGGTCCAACACAACAATTTCTAAGGTTGTCCTTTCCCTGATATATGATTGTCCCTTTGTAGTCCATGCACTAAACTGGGGAGTGGAGCATGACACCACTGGAGGTTAAATGCCACATTGTTCATTGTACTTGAATAATCACCTTCTCGGTTACTGTGAGCCTCACTTGGTTTCTAGCATTCTAGGGTACCCAGATGTACTGCAGAGGGGGGACATTTTCATAGTCTTTATTTCTCATGTTCAGTGCTGCCACTCTATAAAGCATATTCCATTGGCTACACTGGATGATCTATTCCTTGAGAGATTATCCTTAAGAGTTTGTACTAGATGCAACCTAGCATAAGTTTAAACTCATATTGGTTGTTGGTCTTAGAAGACCAACTCTCTGGTCTTCAAGTGAGTAAGAGACTTGAAACATTGGAAGTCTGTCTTGCTGTCAGCATCGTGCAAGTGTTCCATTTTCCTTCTCTTCCTTCCTCCTCACTGACTTGGTGATTTCACAGAGGATGCTCCCATAGCCACACAATCGTGCCTTTAGAGCACAGACATCTTGTTGTATAAGTCAAGCAGTGTTCTCTAAGGAAGCCTTGTTCCACAGGACCAGTGATTAACAGTCACTCTGTCTTCCTAGGTACTGAGAATGTCCCAGACATTAAACAGATATTTTGTAGAGATGAAGAGTTTGAACCTCATGATGAGGTAAGGTGACTTTTTTTGGCCAAAATAGAAATGTTACTGTCTGAATATCCTATTTCATTTGAGTTTGGCTTTCAAAACATGGTAGCATTGTTATGTATACTATGCTCTGTTTTCTGGAATGGTAGAACAGTCCCTTAACAATGAAGGCCTTATAGGAAGAGCTTTTGTGAATGGCACAGTGAGGTAAAGGATAGATGCTAGACCCATCCCTCCTATAAATGATGTTCTTCCTTGAATTAACTACCTTGTAGTTGATGACTGAATGGGAGTTAAAGATGCATCATTCATGAAAAAAATTGTCAGTTTGTCACAGATATATCTTATCATTTTTGCCATCTATTAATGTTAACAGTACCATGCCTTTTCAGTACCAAGGAAGAGAAATAAAGACATGTGCTTTCAAGTCACATGGAGTTACCCTCATTATGTCTTTGTTTCTGTCATTTCAGGGGTCCTGGGAAGAATATAAAAGCTGTAAGTATTGTTTAACTCATTAGTGAGAAAAAATGTAAATGCTGAGTTAGGTTTGGCATCTCTCACTGGCTTCTCTTTGACAGGCCAACCAACTTGTTTCTGGAAACAAGCCAACCTGTTTTTTGTTTTTGTTTTTTTTTTAAATTCTTCTAGATCTACTTTTATAGTCAAGTTTTTGCTTAGGTTTCTGTGAGTCTGTGTACACAAAGAATGCTGGTGTTTTTGTGCTTCAATATCTTGGGATTTTGAGTGTATATGACTGTGTGTGGTGGTGTGGTTTATGGGAGACAGTTCATATTCTCATATATGTTTTAATTGAAATTTATACTTTATTATCTAATTGGCCTCCATGGCATTTGTGCCTGGATAATGTTATCATCCTTGCTTCAGAAAGCAACCTATGAATCCCTGGTTCCCAAATTGTATGCAGAAAGAAAGTGAAAACATGAATCCATTCATGTCATGCAATGCTTCCTTGGTTGATCCTTGAATTCACTGAAGAAAACCTGGAAACATTAACATCAGGGCTGAGAGTGCAGCACGTAGTTCAGAGATGCTGCCCATCCATGAGGTGTCTGTTGTACAGTTACCTACATGAGTAAATTAATATGTCACCACGGATGCTTGAAGGCATTCATGTGAAAAGTCCAAAGACTCCCCGCTGTAGCTGGTCATTTTACATAGTCCTTTGGAGTTAGAGCGATCATGAAGGACCCTCGGGTGGATATATCAGTAGGTTTTGGACTCATGTCTTAGAAGCTGACCTGAAACATAAAAATAATATTACAGAAGTGTTATAGTACACTTGATAATAGCACAGGGAGAAATAAGATTTTCTAAACTTGCTTGCCAATCACCAAGGAAAGATTTTGTTGAACAATCCTGTGCAATTCTGAAAAACACCTGTTGGTAACACAAATCTAGTGTTAACAATTTACACATACTGAACTTTAAAACCTTTTATTTGTTTAAGTTAAATCATATAATATTTCTTTTTCTCTTTCTGACAATTCCCATGCCCCCTACCTTGTTCTTTCTCTCAAAGAGATGTCTTCTGAGTACCATTCATGTGTGTGTGTGTTTGTGTGTGTGTGTGTGTCCTGTTTGGTTTTAAAACACCAACTAATCAGCTCTGAAAACTTATACATATTGATAACACACAGTGTGGATCCTCTGGATTTATTTTGTATGTTTAAAGGGGTTTTACTTAAAAACAAGGATCCCAGGTATCATTTTGTTCTAGATTCCCCCCTTTCTTGAGCACTTTCTTTTACACTAGAGAATGAGTTCAAAGCAGTCCAAGCTATCTTCATATATTCATGTGCACATTGAAAATGTTCCCCGAGACTTTTATAATTGTCAGTTATTAACAACCTGACAGCTACTCTGTTTTATCCTAGATTTCCCAGGTGGTGTCCGTGTGTCAGAATCCAGACATACCGTAAGAATACCTTTGCTTGTCTTCATAGAAATGCAGGTCTAATTGTATTCCATTTAGTGCTACTTTTTGAAAAAATGGTTTTCTCTGTGGAATTTAGAGAATTGTTTGTTTATTTGTCTGTACTACCAGTGGGTCTCCTGCTCTATGGTGTTATTGATATCACCATATTCATGAAAATTGAACCATACAAGTGGTTCCCTCAAAAATGACATTCCCTGCTCTATTAAGGATTGTGTACCTGCAATTTCAGGAAAGTCCCCTATGGGAAAGACTCTTTCAGTCTTTACCTGTGTCATTTTCAGCACCATAGGGCATAAATCTATTGCTCCCTAAATCTTCCAGAGAAAGCCAGATAGTGATGACATATATGATGTGGGCCAATTGTGACAATGCTTTCTTTTTTAAAATTGCAGATGACTTCCACCATGGTAGGGAGTTGTAAGTATCTGAAATCCTTCCCCTGTTCAGAATATACCTTAGTGCTTCATTTCTGAGAAACCTCTCTCCAGGTTCCTGTTGGGAAGAAGGACTGAAGGTTAAATGAGAGAAAATGATTCTGCCATAGAGGCTTCATTGAAAATCCCAAGAAGAACTGGGGTTAATTTCATGTGAGCCTGTGTGGATTCATGTGGCACACTCTGTTCTGGTTTTTTTCAGATACAGCGCAGGCAGGAGACACAGATGTTGAAGAACAACATCAAGATCTTGATAGTAAAGAATCGTTTCCTGGTAAGTAATGGCACACCCTGTGGAGAGCAACAGGAAAGGACTCAAGAAGAATTGGGTTGTACATTCTGCTTGCCAGGCTGAAGCAATGGGAAAGGCATCAATGAAATGTAGATTTGTTTGATTCACCTTCCAGCCATCATGATAAATCATAGAAGCAAAGCACAACAAACCCTGCTGGCAGTTAAAGATGAACCAGGGGAGCAGGGGAAATGGCGTTTTAATCAAGAGCATTGACTGCTCTACCAGAGGACTGAGATTCTAATCTCAGCACCCCATATTGCTGCTCACAGCCATCTGTAACTCCAGTTCCAGGGTATCCGATGCCCTCCTCTGGTCTTGGTTGGCACTGCATGCATGTGTTACCCAGGCATTCATATGCAGGCAATACAGCTGAAATAAACTTAAAAATGAAAGCATTCCTCCTGCCTCTGTCACTGCCAAAGTCCCAAGCCTTTGATTGTAATTAATAGATCGCCTTGTGCATTGCTTGCCTGACATCTGGCATTCACTTCTGACTGCTGGTTTGTGCTAGAACTATCAGTGGACTACAGCTCTCTATAGTCACTGATATGAACCTGAGTACAAAGGTCATGAAGTGTGAGGCCAATAATGCAGAAAAAGGAAATCCTCTTCTGGCTGGTCCTGTGGGATTTATCACAGCACCTCCATGGCCCTCTCTCAACCACTAAGTCTCTCTATAAAGGGCACTCTGTGGGTGGATGGCAGAGAGAGTGGTCTGGCCTCACTGCAGCACCTTCTGTAACAGTAGAGTCAAGGAGCCAGTAGAAGGCTGAGGCTAATCTGGTGTGAGCCAACGTGGCTATATCTTCTGTAGGCAGAAGTTAGTGAGCCACTCTGTTTCTGTTCTTGTAGATGTGATGGAAGTTCAACAATGGGAACAAAGAAAAGTGTCAAGTACTTTATCTCCTGGTAGGTAACTGCATTCTCTGTCTATACTGTCATATGGGGAAGGTGTCAGTAGGGAGAAGGAAAGAGGGAAGGATGTATGTGAGCTCATTACCAGCCTGTGCTCTTCACACTAGACTGACCTGTGGGTCAATGGATCAAAGAACACATTGACACCTATATTGGAACCTCTGGCCTAGTATTTGATGGTGAATCCAGAACCCTGGTCCAGCTCTGATTTCCTTTTTAAACATTCCTACTTCAGAGGGGGCACATATGTTCCCAGGATTTCAAAGGCATGGCCATTTGTATTTTCTCTCCAGTATCTTTTCTGGCTTTATATTCCTACCTGTGTCTGAACCTCTTTCCTACCTCACATCTCCTTGTGTTGTCCTCCTGTGTGTCACAACTTTCCTCAGAGTGCTCTGGGACTTTTGTGTTCTTCATGTTTAGTATATTTCTTACCTGTCTCCTCTCATGTAGAGAAAGAATCAAAACGAATGAAAGGAGACTATATTCGCCCAAAGTCTTCTGTAAAACTCCTGCAGTGGGGTCAGGATTTTTCTTTATTGAGAAGTCTGTCTTTTTTTCTGTCTGTCTGTCTGTCTGTCTGTCTGTCTGTCTCTCCTGTATTCTCCTTTGGATGCATTGAATCTGCCTTGTGCAGCCTCAAGGACTCTTCTTTCTGATCAATGCATCTACAGAGATACAGGCGCCCAGCTCTTTGGCCACATTGTTTGACCCTGATTCAGTCTCTTACCCACAGCCTCTTTCCCAGCCTCTTCCCTATTTCCCGAGTAAACCAATGACTCTGCACTTTGTGTCCAGTAATCCATAAAACCCTTCTACCTTGTTGCTGATTCTGTTAACTGGGTTACACTGCCAACCTGATGTGACCTATCCATCTAATATGTGGTTCCCTGGATTCATTCCCATTTTGTGTCTCAGTTTATTCAGTTTTCCCCTGCCCTTGAAATTTGGCCTCACTTGAGTCCTGTACAAAGTTCATGGGACAGCCAAAGACCAAATAGGAAGTGTATACAATGGGACATTGCTTAGGTGCATGCCCAGTAAGACATAGTTGAGTCTTACCAGGTCATCTGGTTCATGCCTTCCCATGTGGAACAGTGGGGAAGGGTTTTTTTTGCCTCACTGAGGAAAGCAGGGGAGCTGAACAGAGTGGGGAGAGGGATGCTGAGCACAGCACAGTCAGTAGCAAAGCTTTGTTTCCAATGGAAGAGGAGACCCAAGGGGAACATCCAGAAGTTACAGCCAACAAAATAACAATCAATAGAATTTTACCCAGACAATGTTGCTATAAGAAAGATAGGCTATGAGTTTGAAATCACTCACCTAGTATGGTCAATTTGATCCTTGTGAGAAATATCCAAAAGCCAGCCAGTGGTGGTGCATGCCTTTAATCCCTGTACTTGTGGGTCAGAGGCTTGTGGATTTCTGTTTTCAAGGCCAGCCTGGTCTACAGAGTAAGTTCCAGGACAGCCAGTGCTACACAGAGAAACCTGTCTCATAAAACCAAAAAAAAAAAAAAAAAAAAAAAAAAAAAAAAAAAAGAAAGAAATTTGCACCTAATTCATTTTTCATTTACTATTTTGAACCTGTTTGTATTATATTCCTAGCGATTGACACACTGTTTGTAAAGACATCAACATCCTCGGACGACAACCACATATCAATAAGAAGGAAAAGAGGAAGAAATGGAGGAGGCGCTAGTACTGATTAAAAGAATGAGTTTGGCAATGTTCCTTCTGTTTCTTTTTTGTTGAATCGTTTGAAGAGTTTGGGCATTAGCTCTTCTTTGAAAATCTAGTGGTTTGAGGAGGGATGATATAGATGGTAAGCAGAGGGAAGGATTGTTGTTGGACTGAGTAGTTCTTGGGATTTGGACAGTAAACATAGAGTAATCATTCCCTTTAAATCTTAGATGTATTTTAGCTGATAATGTGATATTATTTTAACGTTAAGACACTGTAGTTCATCTACCATTGCAGATGGTAGAATCCATGATGCTACTTAGAAAGTATTTTCTAGTCTTGTTCATGGCAGCTCTGTGATCCAGACAGCAGGATGGTTCCCCAGAAGGCAGGGTATCTTTGTATTGAATCTTAGTTTGATGGATGAAAAGAGGAGGAGAGCTTCATAAAATGTTTATAAATGGAGTCCCTTTGGTTTTTATCTATGTCTGAGTATTCCTATGGAGTCCAGAATACAGTATCAAATAGCTGTTGTGATAGGTAATTGTGAACCATCCAATGTGACTACTTAGAACTGAACTCCAAGAGCAGCAAACACACTTAGTTACTAAGCCATCATTTCAGCACCTAGATATCCATCTTGGAGGCACACTTGATATTTTGATAGGACCTAGCCACAGATTCAGATAGGTTTAAATGTACTCTCACAGAATATCTCTGACACCGTAGAGAAGAGGACAAATGTCTACAAGAGGAAGACATTATCCCAGAGCATCCTGTGTAGTATACCTGAACTCTGGAGGATGACCTTTGGTCAGATTCCTCTGGAAATTTCTCAGAATCCACTGGGTACCTTGGTAGTCTAAGATAGCCAACTTCAATGGTGCTTCTTCAAAGGCTGGGCTTGGTCCCTGGTGTGCACTCCAGATGCCCAGTCTTCAGACAAAGGTAATAAAGGCCATGGCTCTGCCACAGCATTGTGGGAACATGGTTCAGAGCCTCACACATGCAAGGGAAGCATTCTATCCAAGAACCACACCCTCATTCACAAAACCTCTTTGGAAAGTAGTTTTCATTGAAGGAACATAGGCATTTACCCGAAAGATTCAAATTGCATATTTTTATATTTTGAAAATATCTGCTTAGGCAGCAATTTACCAGTTACCATCATAGTCCATAATGGTCAGAACATTTTCAACATATTACAAAAAATGGTAAATATTTTACTTATTTTAAAATGTGATTTTGAGGCTAGAGAGATGGCTCAGTGGTTAAGAGCATTGACTGCTCTTCTGTAGGTCCCAAGTTCAAAACCCAGCAACTAAATGGTGGCTCACAACTATCTGTAATGAGATCTGCCACCCTATTGGTGTGTCTGAAGACAACTACAGTGTACTTATATATAATAATCAATGAATCTTTTTTTAAAAAACAAAAAACAAAAAATCTACCTCAGTGAAGCCTGCCTGATGTGGGCATTTCTCCCCTGTAAATGAGTGGTAGTCCTTCACTGAATGAGTGCTACTATGTGAGTTTAGTCAAAGAAGTCACTCCATCAGGGACTGGAAACATTTAAAGTATTTTGAGAAATATCTGTTCTCTCTCTCTCTCTCTCTCTCTCTGTGTGTGTGTGTGTGTATGTGTGTGTGCGCGCGCGCTGTCACGCGTGTTTTGGTCATATGCATATGACTTGCATACATGTGTCAATGTATGGAAAGGTCAGAGGTCAACTTCATATGTTTGTTGTACCTTAGGAAACATCCATGTTTTAAATGAGATACTTTCTTACTGGCGAGGAGCTCCCAAGTAGGCTGGGATGGTTAACCCCAAGAGCCAGGCATCTGCCTGTCTCTACCTCCCCAGATCCTCCATTGAAGGATGCTGCTCTTGTGCAGCAAGCACTTTACAGACTGAGCTGTCGTGCAGCTCTGCCTTACCTCAGCTGTAACATCTTCCTTACAGCCACTCTGCCAGAGGAAGCGTTTGTCCTTCCTTCAACCTCCTACCCTGGACACTTTAGACTGTCTCTGAGGTTTTCAGTCTGTCGACCATGTTTTCTGTGTGCCCTCCTGTGATGCTCACTGAAAAAAGGATGCAGCTGTCTCTACCCCACTGTTTTGTCTCTGTTTCATTCACATATCTTTGGCATGAAGAATCTGTAGGGTTTCTATTTTAAAGATTTATTTATTATTCATACAGTGTTCTGTATGCATGTATGCCTGCACACCAGAAGAGGGCACCAGATCTCCTTATAGACAATTATGAACTGTCATATGGTTACTGGAAATTGAACTCAGGACTTCTTGAAGACAGGCTTAGCCCCTGAGCCATCTCTCCAGCCTGAATCTGTAGTTTTTTCGTTTTTTCTTTTTTCTTTTTTTCTTTTTTTTTTTTTTTACATTTTGAGATTTATGTAATCATTAATTCACACATATTTTACAATAAATAAACATATATGTATATTTCACATATATTAATAAATATTTTACATTTGTTTTATCTCTACATACATTATAAACATGTGTTTGTGTAAATATATATCTAAAATTTACTGCTATATAATTATACCTTAATATGATCATCTGTAATTTTGTCACTTTCTTAGATATCTAAACAGTCATGTGTATAAATAATAAAAATACTTTGCATTAATTCATATTTTAAAAAGTGGAAATACTAACTTTACAATAAATGCACATTAGTTTGATAACTATTTTCTCATTTTATTAAATATTTGCTTTATTTATGTTTCAAATGGTAACCTCTTTTTTTTTTCATTTTTTTTTATTCGATATAATTTATTTACATTTCAAATGATTTCCCCTTTTCTAGCCCCCCCCTCCCCGAAAGTCCCATAAGCCCCCTTCTCTTCCCCTTTCCTCCCTCCCACCCCTTCCCAGTTCCCCGTTCTGGTTTTGCCAAATACTGTTTCACTGAGTCTTTCCAGAACCAGGGACCACTCCTGCTTTCTTCTTGTATCTCATTTGATGTGTGGATTATGTTTTGGGTATTCCAGTTTTCTAGGTTAATAACCATTTATTAGTGAGTGCATACCATGATTCACCTTTTGAGTCTGGGTTACCTCACTTAGTATGATGTTCTCTAGCTCCATCCAGCAAATGGTAACCTCTTATGTTGTTACCCCTGCCAAAACTCCCTATCCCATTCCCCCTCCCCCTGCATACAACCCCTCCCCCACTTTCATTACCTGGCATTGCCCTACACTGGGGCATGGAGCCTTCACAGGACCAATGGTCTCTTCTCACTGATGTCTGAAATGGTCATCCTCTCCTACATATGCAGCTGGAGCCATGTGTACTCTTTTGTTGGTGGTTTAATCCCTGGGAGCTCTGAGGGGGTCTGGTTGGTTCATATTGCTGTTCCTCCTATGGAGCTGCAAACTTCTTCAGCTCCTTGGGTTCTTTCTCTAGCTCCTCCCATAGCTCACAGCCAAGCAATAGACTGAGCATAGGGTCCCCAATGGAACCTGTAGTTTTTAAATGCCATGTTACTTTTGGTCTTTGTCTACTAAGAGAATGCTTTCAAAATGTATGAATATTTGCCACTGTATTTAGTGAGCAATGTTCCCCCCCCCCCACCGCATGTATTAGCTCTAGAATTACCACAGTTATCCTAGTAGGAGAGGAGCGAGCGACCAAAGGAACCATAACTGATTTAATGAGCCATTTGCAGTTTTACTGTATCAGCCGTGCATACTTAGACATGCATGGCTTAATCTTTGAGACAAGCATATGCTACTGGCAGGATCAACCAGGTAGGAAGCGCGAGCGAAGCCAGGACGGGGGCGGAGAGCGAGGAGTGGGGAGGGAGCGAGCGAGCGGGCGAGCGAGCAGATAGAGCGGGAGAGGGGCAAACAGACCGAGGGATGCACGCTCATACTCACTCGCGAAGCGGAGCCGAGCCGAGCTGGCAGAACGGGAGGGCGAGCGGCCCAAGACCCCACACACCCCAGAGAGGGGCCGAGGCACCCATCCGCACGCGCACAAGCACCGGGCATACATACAACGAGCGAGCGTGCACGTCGCCCCCCAGACACACAGGCTCTTCACTCCTCCACACCTCTTTCTCGTTCCCCTTTGGCATCGGGAGAACCGGAACGACGCCCACACCGGGCGCGGAGCGGGAAAGAGGACGGTGATCGCGGTGGGACGGTGGCCGAAAGAGAAGCGACGGGCGACGGTCACCCACGGGAGCGGCGATCCAGCCCGCCCAACACCACCGGACTGACGGGGAGGGAAGGCGCGGAGCGGGCGGGCGGGCAAGAGGCGGCGGGGGTGGAACCGGGAAGCCCACCCGTCGCAACCCGAGGACGCACGCCACGAGACGGACACGCACGCTCCGGACGCGATAAGCCAGGTGACCACTGGCCGCGCCGCGCAAACGCGCCAGCACGGATGCCGCGGAGCTCATGGGCGGGCGGACCCCGCGGCGGGGCCCCCAGCACGTGACAGCGAGTCGTGATGTGGGGGAACGGTGGGAAAAGACGCCCCTGACCCTCCGGGAGGGGGCTCGGAAGACCACGAGCAGGCGGGAGAGAACGCAGCAACGGGGGATGGACGGCGGGAGGCAGGACAGCGACCAGCCCCCGGCGAGAAGCGGAGGAGGGATGACCGACCGCGAACTCGTGGCCGCGTCGTCGCGTGAGTCGGAGGAGGAGGAGGGGAGGTCGACGAGCGACTCTGACCCCCGCCGAGAGTGGAGCGAGGGGGGGGAAGCCGAGCCCTCAGAGGAAGGCCCGCCCTCGGGGACAGGGGGAAGACATCGACCGGAGCCCCCACCGCCACGCCGGGACACTGCGCGCGGGTTCATCACACTGCCCGGGCACCCACCTTGGCGCCCCGGCAGACCCCCAGCGCACCTCGCCAAGGAGGACGGCAGGGCCCTGCATTCACCTAGGCCGACAGACCCACCACCGACGGGACGACAACCACTAGCCTCTTCTCCAATCCCTCGCGGGGGAACGTCCCCTTCGCACACATCCTCACACACTACGCAAGACACGGCCAGGGACGCGGGGCCGGGACGCCCCTCCGAACCGCCGCGCCGGACGCGGCCGACCGCCGATCCCTCAAAACACGCCCGCCCCCAAGAGCGAGATCAACCCCGCAAGACACAGGCCCTCCTTAGCCCCAAGGAGGGGAGGGAGAGTCCCGCGATCCCCCCGTTCGTGGGATCGCCACCGAGGAAGCGGGGTCGAGGCGACAACCGCACAGTCCAAGAGCACACAGCACGCACCACGCGCGGCACGCCCGTATCGCGGTAGCAGGACCAAGAAGTGCACGCGACGGAAGGCACGGGGATGAACCCGAGACGAGTGGGACCGGATGCCCACCGCCACCCTTCCGTTTCCCGTCCCGCAACGACCCTCGGTGGGAGGGGGTACCGCGCACGCGGGCGTGTGCACGGGGCCCTTCCCCGCCACCGACCACCACCGACTCTCAACAGCTCCGCACCAGCTGCGGGACGACAAGCTCTGCCCCGCGTGATCCCTCCCCAAACTCGGAGCCGGGAGGCGCGGGCCGCTGTAGACAAGAGAGCAAACGCTGCGCGCAGAAAAGGCGGGTGGGTCGCAGGCGGGCAACTCGAGGGGACCATCCGGGAGGAACCACTCGAGGTCATAGCACACCCTTCCGAAGATAGCTAGAGAAGGAGACTTTCTCACCGAGGGCGGGACGGACCCAACGCGGCGAGCTGCGGGAACCGAGAGCTGCAATGCTGCAAGCACAGTGTGGGGAACAAGACCCACAGGCAGCAGGGTGTACGCGGGGGGGGGGGGGGGGGGGGCTGCGGTATCGGTAAGGGTATTCTGAGCATCAGCGGACAGAGGAGACCTGCGACAGGAACCTTCCCCCCCCCCAGGAGCCAGGCCTCGCAAAGCTCACCCGGAGAGCATAGAGTCCACTTCAAATTAAAGAGGCCAGCAGCGAAACGCTCAGCACCACCCTACGCGCACACCTACGGATGAAGGCGGGAAGCGGTGCGCGGGGTGGGCGCTCACCCAGCGAGGAAGGGTCCCTGCTTCCTCTCGCTCAGGCATCAGACGCCTCGTTTCTACCGCCTCGACCCCCCTTTTTCTTCACCAGGCGTCTCGGACTAGAACCGACAGAATGGGAACAAAACAACACAGCCAGACGGAGCACGGGAGGCACGCCAGGGAACGGGAAGCGCCACCGCCGACTCGGAAGCGGGCACCTTTGGGGTTAAAGCCCGGAATGCTCCAGGAGCACCGCGAGTTAAGCAGAGGCAAAGCGCGCGCGCGCACACCGCACGGGAAGGGTATGCACCGCAACGGACCAGCAGCCCTCCCCGGCTCGGAAAGAACTGGGTCACAAACGAAAACACGAACCGAGTGAGGCGCATCAGGACAACCAAACCTGCCTGACACGTCCACGAGGACCCCCGCGAACCACAGCCGGAGGTGCGCGCAGGTCAGCGGCTCGGACCGGACAGCCGCACCCCTGCCTTCCCCACACCACCGACACCAGATGGGGAGGAGAGACGCAGGGCCCGCTGGCAGAATGAGAAGAGCGAGCGGTCGCCACTCGCCATGAATGACCATTCGCCATGAATGTCCGTCCCTCGCATGCCTCAGCTTAGGCCCCGGCCCTAAGAGAACACAGGAGCACCACATGGATCCAAGGGGTGAGCAATGTTTTACAGCCCTTAAAGTTGACCTCAGGATGCCGAACACTGCTGATCAGGTGAGGTCGCCTTCATCATCTTCCTCTGTAGCTTCTCTAGCCATGTAGATGTCACAGTCAGAGTCATCACTGTGGGTGTGAGATGTGAAAGCCCTTGTGAACCAGAGAGGCACAAATCCTCACTTAGTGAAAATCTTTGTGATCATTTCATGTTTTTGAGCTGACTTCTTGGTAAAACATAAGTTTTTTCTTGTGAAGGTTGTTAACAGCTTGTTCCAGAAACAGAAACATCAGCAACTGTTGCTCATCTGTGAGTTTGTGATTGATGACTTCTCTTTAGCTTGCTGTTGTCTTGTCAGAATCTTTTAAAGACATTTGAGGTTGATGATTTCTCCTTTCTCCAAGGTAATGTAGATATCACATTCTAGGACGATAAACTCTATCCTGTATGGATGAAAATTCATGGTCAATAATAGCTGATAGTTCCATGTTCTGTGTGTCTAGTATGTGATATCTTCAGAAATGGGGTATTCAAGTTATAGAGGGGAATAGGGGGAGGGAAGAGCACTTATGGGACATTTGTGGTGTAGGAAGCCAGCAAAGGGGAAATCATTTGAAATGTAAATAAAAATATATCAAATAATAAACAAACAAACAAATAAATAAATAAATAAAAAGTCTTTAAAAAATAGGGCAGAGGAATGTCTTCTTGGGCATCAGTGGGAGGAGCGGTCTTTGGTCACGTAAAGGCTCAATAAAGGCCCCAACAAAGGGAAAAGGAGGGGGGAGAGTTGGGGCGAAGGCAAGAGTGTCTCAGGTAGAGGGGCATGTACATGGAGGCAGGGGGTGGGAGGAGGGGTAGGGAATTGTTGGGGAGGGGGGCTTTTGGGAAGGGGGGCTTTTGGGAAGGGGGAAATTGGGAAAATTTTACCATTGGCAATGTAAATGAAGAAGATACTCAATAAAAAAAATTAAAAAAAGAAATTCTTAGACAAATGGATGGAATTAGAAAATATCATCCTGAGATAACCCAATCACAAAAGAGTATACATGGTATCCACTCACTAATAAGTGGATATTAGGCCAGAAGTTCAGAATACCCAAGATACAATTCACAGACCACATGAAGCTCAAGAAGAAGGAAGAAGAAAGTGTGGATACTTCAGTCCTTCTTGGAAGGGGGAACAAAATACCCATGGGAGAGATATAGAGGAAACATGTGGAGTAGAGATGGAAGGAAAGGCCATCCAGAGACTGCCCTACCTGGGGATCCATCCCATATACAGTTACCACACCCAGACACTATTGCAGATGCCAACAAGTGCTTGCTGACAGGAGCCTGATATAGCTGTTTCCTGAGAAGCTCTGCCAGTGACTGACAAATACGGAGGTGGGTGATCTCATGCAACCATTGGACTGATTACAAGGTCTCCAATGGAGGAGCTAGAGAAAAGACCAAAGGAGCTGAAGGAGCTTGCAACCCCATAGGAGGAACAAAAATATGAACCAACCAGTATCCCGAGAGCTCACAGTGACTAAACCACCAACCAAAGAGTACACATGGAGGGTGCACATGGAGGTACACCAGCAAGAGTACCATGGCTCCAGCTGCATATGTAGCAGCAGATGGCCTTGCTGGACATCAAAGGGAGAAGAGGCCCTTGGTCCTGTGAAGGCTTGATTCCCCAGTGTAGGGGAATGTAAGGACAGGGAAGTGGGAGTGGGTGGGTTGGTGAGCAAAGAGAGGGGGAATGGTATAGGATGTTTTCAGAGGATAAACCAAGAAAGGGGATAACATTTGAAGTATAAATAAAGAAAATATCTAATAATTAAAAAAAGAAAAAGAAAAAGCAAGAAAATAATCTTCTTTTAACTCACCCAAAAGATGATAACCACACAAACATAAAAATCACATCAAAAACAGCAGCAAGCAACAATCACTATTCCTTAATATCTCTTAACATCAATGTAGTCAATTCCCCAATAAAAAAGACATAGACTAACAGGCTGGATTCATAAACAAGACCCAACATTTTCCTGCAGACAGGAAACGCATCTCAGTGTCAAAGATAAACACTACCTAAGTGTAAAAGGCTGGAAAACAGTTCTCCAAGCAAATGGTTGAGGGAAACAAGCTGGAGTGGCCATTCTAATATCAGATAAAATAGACTTTCAGCCAAAAGTCATCAAAAAAAGATACAGAAGGTGACTTTATATTCATCAGAGGAAGAATCTACAAAGAAGAACTCTCAATTTTGGACATCTATACCCCAAATACAAGGGCACCTGCATTCGTAAAGGAAACCTTACTAAAGCTTAAAGCACACATTGCACCACACACAATAATTGCGGGGAATTAAACACCCCATTCTCTTCAATGGACAGGTCAGGGAAGCACAACCAAAATGGAGTCACAGTTAAACTAACAGAAGCTTTGGACCAAATGGATTTAGTACATGTCTATAGAACATTTCATACTTAATCAAAAGAATATACCTTCTACTCAGCATCTCATGGTACCTTCTTCAAAATAGACCATATAATTGTTCACAAAACAGACCTCAACAGATATAAGAAAATCAAAATAAGTCCATGCCTCCTATCAGATCACTGTGGAATAAGGGTGGTCTTCAATAGCAACAAAAACAACAGAAAGCCCACATACCCAAGAAAACTGAACAATTCTCTACTCAACGGTAGCTTGGTCAAGGAAGAAATAAGGAAAAAATAAAAGACTTTTTAGAATTTAATGAAAATGAAGGCACAACATACCCAAATTTATGGGATAGAATTTCTGATTTGGTCACAAGATCCAATAACTTTTTGTTTTGTTTTGTTTTTGAGACAGGTTTTTCTGTATAGCCCTGGTTGTCCTGGAACTCACTCTGTAGACCCAGCTGGCCTCAAACTCAGAAATCAACCTGCCTCTGCCTCCCAAGTGCTCCAAGAATTTGCTAGCAAGTTCTCTGGGACATTGACCCTTCCTTTACTTAAAAGTTTGGTATGAATTGCTTTAGTAATGCAGGACATTTCATTTTTTTCTTTTTTTAATTTATTCAATTTATGTTTTATTTACATTTCAAATGATTTCCCCTTTTTTTACCTCTCCACTCCCTGAAAGTCCCACAAGCCCTCTTCCCTCCACCTATTCCCCCATCCACCCCTTCCCACTACCCTGTTCTGGTATTCCCCTATACTACTGCACTGAATCCTTCCAGAACCAGGGGCCACTCCTCCGTTACTCTTGGACATCATTTAATATGTGGATTATGTCTTGGGTATTCCACGTTTCTAGGCTAATATCTACGTATCAATGAGTGCATACCATGACTGATCTTTTGAGACTTGGTTGCCTCACTTAGTATGATTAAAGATTATACAAAATTCAAATTATTATTTTTGTATGCAATTTATTCAAGAGCTTCTTTAACTTACAATTCAGTTACCTCCAGAGCATGCCTGGTGGTACACACCTTTAATCCAACACTTAGGAGGCAGAGGTTGGCAGATCTCTGTGGCGCTAAATCCAGTTTGATACATTCAGTGAGTTTTAGGATAGCCAGGGCTATGTAGAGAGACCCTGTCTCAAGCAAACAGATTAAAATAAGACTTAGTTACCATTTTATTAACATCATATTCAGGCCTGCAGTCATCTCAAGTTCCACTTGAGCTGTATCCTGGTTTCCAAGATTATTCCCATGGCTCCTTCTACAGCCCAACCTGCAAATGGCATTTGGTTCCCTTCAGGCCAAATGATAAACGAAGAGGAAGAAAGAATGCACAAATAGAGGCTAAAGGTACAGTTTCTTTATAAGACAGTCCTCAAAATGACACTTCGTTACTTTATTTGTTAGGAGTAAGTTATTAAGAGCCAGGCCTGGTGGTGCACACCTTAAATATCAGCACTTGAGAGGTTGAAGACAAGCGGATCCCCTGTAAGTGTGAGGCCCTTAGGTCTTTCACTCTATAAACGGAAACATTTCCATTTAGATTATAGTGAATATTTAGTTTATAGTGAAAAATTCATCTTAATAGTGTGTAATGTATCATCAACTCAGGGCAGGGGCTGTTTTAATATGTTTAGGTTTTGTTTGACTCCTGAGTATGTCTCCCACCTCCTCGCTACTGCCCACCCCCCCCCTCCCCCCCCCACCCCCCCCCCCCCCCCCCCCGTTGAGACAGGGGTTTTTCTGTTTAGTTCTGGCTGTCCTGGCATTCACTCTGTTGACCAGGCTGGCTTCAAACCCCTGTTTCTGCCTCTGGAGTGCTGGGATTAAAGGCATGTGCCACCACATTCAGTTTGAATTTTTTTATTCAATTGACCATTTAAAAAAATTATTTCAATTTTAGTAAGTAATTTGTTTTCATTTCAAATTCCAGTTATTTCTAAACAGTATTGGCAACATGCAACATAACTTTTGTCTCTTGTCAATCCACATAGTTTCTTGTGGCTTCCTCCTATTACAATCTAGATCCAAAATGGTTGGTTCTTGGTAGTATTCTGTCTAAGCTCCACCCTACATTTACCTGGCAACAGCCAGTATGCCCCGCCCCATAGACCTGGCCCACTATAAAAGGGGCTACTTGCCCCTCCTCCCCTCTCTCTGTCTTAGCTCTCTTTCATCCCACTCTCACCTCTCTGCCCCTTGGGCTCTCCTCCCCTCCCCCTCTCTCCATGTGGTCATGGCTGGCCTCTAACTCCCTACCTCTGCCCTGAATAAACTCCATTCTATACCATGCCTGTGTGCATGTGGTCTCTCAGGGGGAAGAGGTGCTTGGACAGGGGCCCACCTGGGCGCCCCTTCCCCCACACCACAGTGCCACACTCCCTTAACCCCCATTCTCTCTTTTTAAGCCCCTTTCATTGTTGCATTGACCTTTCAGTTCTATTTCAAAATGAACTTGAAAATTACTGTGTGCTGTAATCAGAATGCTCAATTTGATGATACACTGGTGATGCAAATGGTTCATAGGCTTTGGGAAACATGAAGCATTCAGCTTCCTGCACTGCTGTACAGCCAGAAGAGAGCTCCAGTCCTTAGTATGCTCTGAGATCTCAGCATAACTGAGTCCTGGACAGAAATACTATTCAGGCTGTAAAACTCAGCATGTAGACAGCACCATCTGTCAAACCTATAACAAAAGGCTAATCTGTCATGGGAAAGTATCTAAATGTAGTAAACTTAACTTTTGGCTTCTGTAGTTCTGCCTTCTAGCTAATTGTTCTTATCTGAAGTTTATCAATCCAGGACATGGATTTTGTGGGGCTTCTCTGAGATCCTGAACACCAAGGGTAGTTGCAGTCTGGCAAATAAGGGTTTTTCTTGGCTTAAACCCATGTCTGAGCAGTCTTCTCTGGTGACTACCCTACAACAGATATCTCAAAGATTTTCTCTGGCTCTATGTCTCCCACAGATATTTGGTGTGATTGTAGGATGAACACACAGGAGCTCCTTCTCAGGTTCTATACTACTTTGGGAAACTTGGGAGTTCACATGAGAGAAAGGTGAAGGAATTTCGCATTGTGGTTAGTAGATAGGCACCTCTTCTGAACCATGAAGTCCACTATTCCTGATAATTCCTGATAGTGGACCTGGGCGAAAATGTCCTTTTTTCCTTACCATAGTTTCCCAGAGGCTCCTGGGTAATGTAGTCCTTAACATACAAGGCCCGCCCACACAGGTTCAGGTAAACAGCTCTGACATTTGGCTGATGGGCTTGTCTGCCCTGTGCTCTCTTGGCAACTACTGCTTAGAAAGTCGCTTCCTGGGTCTGTGCTGATGCCTTCACCTGAGCTGTGAGTTTCCTGCAAGGTTTCTGAAGGCGGGTGGGAAAAACGAGAAGAGGAGAGTGGTTGCGGGATCTTCAGAAGCTGGACCTGTGCCCTCTACCTCAGTGGAAACAGAAACATAAGTGGGTCTTGGAGGAGGCAGGCAGACCTCAGCAGCTCTGGGAAAGGAAGGTGACTATGATACTCATCGTTCCCACTGAGAACAGTTGGCCTGGACAGGGCTTTAATGGTCCCTTTATCCGAAGAGTGTGTTAGGAATGTTTGGATCTGTGATTCCAACTGTCCAAAAGAGCAGTTACAGAAAGAAGCTCTGCCAAGGAGGAGAGAGTCCAAGATGGTGACTTGGGGGTGAGGGCGGTCTGTGGATTGTCAGCACTGGGAAGCCTCCAATGTAAGCTCACATTCCAGCTCTCAGTAATGAAGAATCTTGTTACCTCCTTAGCATCCGTTTTGGGGAGGAGTTGGGGTGGAGAAAGACCATAAATTTGGGACCGGACTACAAAACTGGGAATTTTCACTAGCGTGACCCAGAAATCCCAAACAGAGAGCCTGGGAAAATTGTCTGTCCTGGAACTCACTCTGTAGACCAGGCTGGCTGAGAACTCAGAAATCTGACTGCTTCTGCATCCCAAGTGCTATGAATAATGGCATTTGCCACAACTGCCTGGCTATATCTAACTTCTTATAATACTTCTCTTTCCCCCACCTTTTTCAACACCCTTTCCCTTATCCGAGAAAGAAAGAAAGTGAAAATGAAAGGAAAAATAAATCCCTGAATCTAACCCTCCTATTTTGTCTCCTCCCTGTCCAAGACCATAATTATCTGCAACCATCCCCCTTTAAAAGACAACAAACATCTGACATATACTGAATGATGAAAATTCCTTTACCCCACTTCTTGGGAATGAGGTGAAGTTCGCTTATAGTTGCTTCCAGGTGATTTTACAAATAGAATTTGTTTTGGGGGCCCAAGATAATTTAAAAAGTGGTTAGTCCTAAGAAAGCTACCTGTAGCATTTGTTGTCCAGTCTCATATGCTGAGAAATTGCAGGCTTAAATGAAGTCCCAGTTGGAACCCTCTGAAAAGCTGGACCAAGTGAGATAGCTGTTCTGAAGTTGTCCCAGAAGCAAGACTTTAGAGAAACCAGCTTTGATGTAGTTGAGGTAGGATCAGGCAGGGAAATGGAATAGCAAGTCTCAGGATCTCAGCATCCTTGAGGGTGAATCTTGCCAGGACTGTATTCGTGGTTATTGTTGTTGTTGTTGTTGTTGTTGTTTTCTGTGAATGTAAAACTTTTAGAGGTAATATATATTTCTATATTAATATAATGTATGGAATGTGCAGCACGCAAAGACCAGTTAAAGATGATTTTTTGCTTCTTGTTTGAGCAGGTGACAGACAACTGTCTTTGTTTATGAGCTAGTTTGACCATATAACCAAACTGCAATTTAAATCTTCATTCTTGCCATATAAAAGGATGGAATGATGAATCTTGAATACTCCGTAGCCAATAAGATCCCTTGGCTATGCCTAGCTGAAGTTCTTGTTAAAGACATTTTTATGTCATGCCAGTGTCCGGGCTGATTCGTGTAGAGGGATGAGGAAATCATGTTACCGATTCTTTTTGGTTTTTTTGATTTCCTTTTTCCTATCTGTAGTCAAGATCTTCATGGGGTCTTCCTTTATCAAATCATATTTTTTTTATCAGTTTGAATGGAATCTATAATTTTTCTTCTCCTGTATGAACATATACAAAGTTTCTTCCCCAGAGTAACACATTTCATGCTCTCTATTTTGAGGTTAATATATCTTTGAAATAAACAGGCTGATATAATTCAGTTTTTTAATATAATCCAGTGTCTTAAGTGGCCATTGTTTTTATTTATTAGCATTTAAGTAATTTTAAGTTAATAAAGAATTTTGTAATCTATCTTTGGGTTCTTTGATAGTCCTTTCTGTTTACTAAGCATTTCTTTTAAAGTACAGTTGGACCTTTCAATAACTATTTGTTCTGTAGGATTGTTGGTATACCTGTAATATCCTTTCTATATTGATATGTAAATTTTTAAAAATTTTACTAGTGACATACTCTGGAGCATTGTCAGTTTTAATTTGTATAGGTATACCCATAATTGCCATAACTTCTTCATTTTTTTATTTTTTATTTTCTATATTCTTTGTTTACCTGTAATTCAAATGATTTCCCCTTTCCCAGTTCCCCCACCCCCCATAATTCAGATAAGCCCTCTTCCCTCTGCCCATTTCCCAAACAACCCCCTCCCAGTTCTCTGTCCTGGTAATTCTCTATATTGCTGCATCAAGTCTTTCCAGGACCGGGGCCTTCTCCTTCCTTCTTTTTGGGAATGATTTGATATGTGAATTGCATCTTGGGTATTCAGAGCTTTTGGGCTAATATCCACTTCTCAGTGACTGCATTCCATGTGTGTTCTTTTGTGAATGGGTTACCTCACTTGGGATGATATTTTCCAGTTCCAACCATTTGCCTAAGAATTTCATGAATTCATTGTTTTTAATTGCTGAGTAGTATTCCATTGTATAAATATACCACATTTTCTATATTCATTCCTCCATTGAGGGGCATCTGGGTCCTTTCTATCTTCCTGCTATTATAAATAAGGCTGCTGTGAACATAGTGGAGCATGTGTCCTTATTGCATGCCCGGGAATCCTCTGGGTATATGGCCAGGAGTGGTATAACAGGGTCCTCCAGAAGTGTCATGCCAAGTTTTCTGAGGAACTGCCAGACTGATTTCCAGAGTGGTTGTACCAGCTTGCAATCCCACCAGCAGTGGAGGACTGTTCCTCTTTCTCCACATGATATTATTTCTAATAAACACATAATGGCAGAATCAGCCCACTTGTCGAATAAACAGAGAAATCAATTTGGAATCATCCTGGATAAGTTCAGCAGTTTCTATATGGAAAACAACACCTTCTGCATATTTAGAGTTAGTTACTATATTAAGAGATTTTTGAAAATCTTAATATTTTATAAGTATTTCATATGATTCTGATTTTATCCTGATTCCTAAGGATTTTTAACCACCTTACTTATATCTTCTGACTTATATACTGTCTTTCCTGAATTATTTTCATAAGTGTGAAATGTAAGTGCTCCAGAAATTAGAATTCTTGTTATTATACAAGGGAAAATCCAATTAGTTCTTTTTACTAATTGAAGCCACGTTCTTTTTGGGTATTTGTTAATTTCTTCTAAAAACCACTGCGGGCTCTTTGCCAAAGTTCATCTTTTGCCCATAGTGAGGCAATCTCAGCATTGGTAAAGGTGCCACAATTCTGGTGAATCCATTTCAGAGAGTTGACAAAGATACAATTTTCCCTTGGAATCAATTTAGAAACCTTTTCTGTATAGTTTTTTAATTTTTTGCTGTGTTTGTATACTAAAAATATCAATCCTAAGATTAAAATCTTCTCCCTGTGTAAGAATTCCTGTGGGAGAATGAGTAGAAGGGAAGACAGCCAGGATGCAGGTGATCCGTGGGTAACGTTCTAGATGTGTGTTCTAGAGTTTCTTCTCTGTAAGAGCCAACTCCTTTTCAGCCTCAGCTGATAATTTTTTTGGAGGCTATTTAAGTCTTTATCACTGTGTAAGGTATGAAATAACAAACTTTATGAGTTTCCAAATGCAAATAGATGAGACTTTTTCAATGTAACTCTTATCTAATATTTTTATAATTATTTCATAATTGTTCCTGCTGTGTTTTGTTTATTATAACAAAAGAGCCTTTTATTAGACAAAACGGAAATATAGACATGTTTCTGTACACTGTATAAAGTTTACCCTTGTGTAATTCAAATGCAGATTTCTCTGCCCTCATATCTTGTTTCAATCATGACACAGCACAATAATGCTTATACTAAGAATGTCCTGTATCAAGTTTCTGTAAACAATTCTTATCATTTATTCTCTTCCCAACAGTAAATGATGATCACCCAATGGCTGGACAGAATAGAGAATAGTGGGACATGAGCTATTAAGGTGCAGATTTAAAGAAATACTGATTTTTCTGTGTGATTATTGAGAAATAGTATGAAGTAAAGTAATACAGCCACTGGATTAATTCACAGATGTTATTTGTATTAAAGGTAATTCATATACACAAGAGAATAGGAATTATTATTGTACAACCCATACAACATGACATTAGTCAGGCTGCCTCAAACTCCTAGGACATAGAATGAGGCGAGGGTATGTTTATGTTGACATGAAGTCCTATCTGATTAAGACCTGGTTACCTGAGTAGTCTGGGTTCTCTTACACCAACAGTGAAGGTTTTAATTTTAATATTATCAGGTTGCACATTAATTAATTAATTGCATCAGGATTTTTTGTTTACTTTTTATACTACATAAACAAAGGTATATTATAATGTAAAATACATATGAGAGCCTTCTACCCCTTAAGAGATGCTTGTCTACAGATTTCTTTTTACAAGCTTAGAATAAATTGATTGAGGAAAAATGTGCTGTTACAGGAGATGGAGTCACTTGAGGATGTCACTGTTAAGTTCACCTGGGAGGAGTGGCAAAATCTCAACAATGCTCAGAAGATGCTATACAGGAATGTGATGCTGGAGACATATAGTAGCCTGCTGTCACTGGGTAAGTCTCAGGAGCAAGCACCTTCCCTGCAGTAAATATATGGGCACTTGTAAGGTTGAGGGCTAAGGTTCTAGCCCCTGTATGATTATTCACTGCTCTCTAGTGAAAGGTCCACGTTTGTATTTTAGTTGCCTAGATCATAAAAACCTGGATTTGTCTTTCTTCAAAGAACCTGATTAGCAAAATGTTTCCAAGTCCTATATTATTTCCTATTAACAGGGCAATACATCCCTAAACCTGAGTTGATCTTCAAATTGGAAGAGGGAGAGGAGCCATGGACAGCAGAAGAACCTGCAAACAAGACTCTGCCAGGTTGGTTGTTGGTCCATGTGGATGGGAGACCTTGTATAACAAAAGTTGGCCATATCATCAGTTTATCCCCCAGTTCCATATCTGAGGGCTCAAACATGTTTGTTGTGTAGTCTGCATGGACAGTTCTCTTGCATATGTTCCTGTATTTCAATTTGATGAAATAGTTTAGACCCTCCCCCAGCCCCCCATCTAACCTCTGACTTCTGTAATTTGATGTTTTTTTCTGGTACTTCTTCTTTTTCACAGTTTCAATTGCCTCTTGCACTCCAGGCTCATGGGGATTTTGTTTTCAGACAGATTTCATGTGCTTGTTTTTGTTTTAGCACATTCTCATGACCCAGATTGCAAGTACTGGTTCTTATATATATTTAATATAAATGAAAATGTAAAAGTAGCCAGGTGGTGATGGTACACAGCTTTAATTACAGTGCTTGGGAGGCAGAGTCAGGCAGATTTCTGAGTTCAAGGCCAGCTGGTCTACAGAGTGAGTTCCAGGACAGCCAGGGCTACACAGTGAAACCTTGTCTCAGTGAGGTAACCCAGTCTCAAAAGATCAATCTTGGTATGCACTCACTAATAAGTGGATATTAGCCTGGAAAACTGGAATACCCAAAACATAATCCACACATCAAATGAGGTACAAGAAGAACAGAGGAGTGGCCCCTGGCTCTGGAAAGTCACAGTGTAGCAGTATAGGGCAAAACCAGAACAGGGAAGTGGGAAGGGGTGGGTGGGAGAGTAGGGGGAGGGAAGGGGGCTTATGTGGCTTTTGTGGAGTGGGGGACCAGAAAAGGGGAAATCATTTGAAATGTAAATAAAAAATATATCAAATGAAATAAAAAATATTAAAAAAAAATAAAAAATGTAAAAGTAATGTCCTTACTTCATGGAATTAATTTCAACAAAGACAAATAAGTTTATTTATACTGAGGAGTCACAAACAAGTAAATGTAATGTTGAACCAGAGTATAATGAGTAACAGATAGTGTTTAAAGGTTTAGAGTATTTCACTTACGAAGTTGAGATAATACAGAAACAGATTTAGAAGTTAGGCTATGAGCTATGGTGTAAGACATCATAATGAAAACCCATAGGAAGGGGTGTTTTTATTTGAGAAAGAAATCAAGAGCTTTTTTGTTACATGGAGAAATGAGACTGGTTTTTCCTTTCCTTTCCTTTCCTTTCCTTTCCTTTCCTTTCCTTTCCTTTCCTTTCCTTTCCTTTCCTTTCCTTTCCTTTCCTTTCCTTTCCTTTCCTTTCCTTTCCTTTTTCCTTTCCTTTCCTTTCCTTTTTCCTTTCCTTTCCTTTCCTTTCCTTTCCTTTCCTTTCCTTTCCTTTCCTTTCCTTTCCTTTCCTTTCCTTTCCTTTCCTTTCCTTTCCTTTCCTTTCCTTTCCTTTCCTTTTTGTTTTTTGGTTTTTGGTTTTTCGAGGCAGGGTTTCTTTGTGTAGCCCTGGCTGTCATAGAACTCACTCTGTAGGCAAGGCTGGCCTCCAACTCAGAAATTCACCTGCCTCTGCCTCCCAAGTGCTGGGATTAAAGGCGTGCGCCACCACTGCCCAGCTTTTTTTTTTTTTTCTTTTAATTTTTTATATGTGACTTCCATTGGCCTTTTTTTCCCCTAAATTCTTTTTTTACATTCCAAATGCTTTCCCCTTTCCTGGTTCCCCACTCCCCATATGTCCCATAAGCCCTCTTATCTTCACCCATTCTCCAATCACCTCCCTCCTTTTCTCTGTCCTGGTATTCCCCTACAATTCTGGATCAAGAAGAACTCTCAATCCTGAACATCTATGCTCCAAATGCAAGGGCACCCTCTTTCATAAAAGAAACTTTACTAAATCTCAAAGCACACATTGCACGTAACACAATAATTGTGGGTGACTTCAACACTCCACTCTCCTCAATGGATCGATCAGGAAAATAGAAACTAAACAGGGACACAATGATATATATAAAACATTTCATCCTAAAACAAAAGAATATACCTTTTTCTCAGCACCTCATGGGACCTTCTCCAAAATCGATCATAAAATTGGTCACAAGACAAGCCTCAACAATTTTTTTATTATATGTAAGTACACTATAGCTGTCTTCAGACAACCTACAAGAGGGCATCAGATCTCATTACAGGTGGTTATGTGCCACCATGTAGTTTCTGGGATTTGCACTCAGGACTTTCAGAAAAGCAGTCAGTGCTCTTAACTAGTGAGCCATCTCTCCAGCCCCAAGAGACAGGTTTTCAAGTAGAAGAACTCAAGCTGCTTCTTCTTCTTCTTCTTCTTCTTCTTCTTCTTCTTCTTCTTCTTCTTCTTCTTCTTCTTCTTTTTGGATGACGGCTGTAATTTAAATGTAGCACTTGTTTAATTTTTCTTCTCTCATTCTAAAGCAACAAAGACAAAGAGGAATTATAGAAGCCACTTTTTATGAAACTAAGAGAAGTCAAGTCTCTGAACTCTGCCAACATCCTTGTGAATTGACGAATTACTAGATGCTGGTGTATGCATCACCACTTTGGAGGCAAATGCTAGGGCTTATCATTATCACAAGTAGCCACATATTTTAAAGATGTACAGCATACATGTTTTTCCAGAGTGGTAAACAGGAGTTTACTTGTATTTGTTTTAGTTCCAAAAAGAACAGGATATGTTGTTCAATTGAGCCCTCAAACTGGAATGTTTTGGGTGGAAGTAGAAAGGAAGAAATTTCAGGTTTGAAATACTCACAGTCTGTTGTCATTTGTAATAACTCTAAGCATACAAGATGCAAATTTGTGGCCATAATGGAAGCTTCAAGTTAGGAAGTAGCTTATCAGAGTTTGCTCATAATCTGCAAAGAGGATGTCCTAGAAAGTATTGCCTTTTAGAGGAGAATAAAGAGAATGATAGAAAGAAAGGTCATCACTATCATATATTAAGGTATACATGTAACTCGAACCTTGTAAAAAATGTAACCATTCTCTGAGTGGAAAACTATAACTAGCAATTGGTAGATATTTTAACAAAATACTTCTTCACAAAAATAAAATGAAGCAATGCATTACTAATACATTAATACTAGGAAACTTAACACTGTACTTCAGTATTTTAAATTAAAGGAGTAAACTAAAGTTTATAAGCTAATACTTACTATGATTTTAATAACAGTATGTGTTAGTAGGCTAGAAATTTTTTCATAAACATGAGAGTCCCATTAGAAACTCTTAAAAATAACTCATAGAAAGTTCTTTTGTTTGTTTGTTTGTTTGTATTTTTAGTCTTCTGCGGTGTTGATGCCATAATTGAGACTAACCAGAAGAATCAAGAGAGACATTTGTGGCAAGTTACCTCCAATGGCCACAATAAAGCAAATGAGGAAGCAGAGGGATTAGAAAACACTTTTTATTTATACTCCATGAATATTTCAAGTTCTGTTGTAAGTAATAGAAACTGTTCAGGAGTGAAGCATGAGGAGTTGAATGGATATATGAATACACATCTCTCTTTGGAGCCTCATGGATTGTGTGCAGGAGAGCAATACAATTGCTGTTCTGTAGTAGGGAAATCCATTGGATGTCCTTAGCAGGTGGGTCAGCATTCCAAGATTCAACCTGGACAGCAGGATTTTCAATATATCAGAGAAGGGAACGATACAAATGAGGGAAAACTACTGAAAAAAGTTCATGTTTGTAAAGTGATTTGACATCAGATGGTTTCACATGCTACTGAATACTATGCACTGACAAATGTATACAACAGGTTTGTCCCAAGAGGGCACCCCTGCCTCATTCTCTAAAGTGAATGCTAATCTGGGTATTAATTCCAGAGGAATGATCATAGAAATTGAGTTTGGACCCACAGAATGAACTTGGAGTTCAATAGATAATTATTATCCAAAAACAGGGTAGTTCATTTCATGAAAATTTATTAGTATCATAAGTGGATATTCATTTATTAATTTTTTGGAAATAATATTTCTCTGTGTAGCTCTCAGTAGTACTAGAACTCACTGTGTATATCAGGCTGGCCTTGAAATCAGAGGTATGCTAGTTGTGCCTGGCAATAAAAGGATTTTTTTAAAGATTATACAAAGTGCAAATTATTATTTTTGTATGCAATTTATTCAAGAGCTTCTTTAACTTACAGTTCAGTTACTGCCAGAGCATGCATGGTGGTACACACCTTTAATCCAACACTCAGGAGGCAGAGGTTGGCATATCTCTGTGGCGGTAAAACCATTTTGATACATTCAGTGAGTTTTAGGATAGCCAGGGCTATGTAGAGAGACCCTGTCTCAAGCAAACAGATGAAAATAAAACTTAGTTACCATTTTATTAACATCATATTCAGGCCTGCAGTCATCTCAAGTTCCACTTGAGCTGTATCCTGGTTTCCAAGATTATTCCCATGGCTCCTTCTACAGCCCAACCTGCAAAAGGCATTTGGTTCCCTTCAGGCCAAATGATAAACGAAGAGGAAGAAAGAATGCACAAATAGAGGCTACAGGTACAGTTTCTTTATAAGACAGTCCTCAAAATGACACTTCATTACTTTATTTGTTAGGAGTAAGTTATTAAGAGCCAGGCCTGTTGGTGCACACCTTTAATATCAGCACTTGAGAGGTTGAAGACAAGTGGATCCCCTATAAGTATGAGGCCCTTAGGTCTTTCACTCTATAAACAGAAACATTTTCATTGAGATTATAGTGAATATTTAGTTTATGGTGAAAATTTCATCTTAATAGTGTGTAATGTATCATCAACTCTGGGCAGGGACTGTTTAAATATATTTAGTTTTTGTTTGACTCCTGAGTATGTCTCCCACCTCCTCCCTACTGTCCCCCCCTTTTGAGACAGGGGTTTTTCTGTTTAGTTCTGGCTGTCCTGGCATTAACTCTGTTGACCAGGCTGGCTTCAAATGCCTGTTTCTGTATCTGGAGTGCTGGGATTAAAGGCATGTGCCACCACATTCAGTTTGAATTTTTTTATTCAGTTGATGATTTAAAAAAATCATTTCAATTTTAGTAAGTAATTTGTTTTCTTTTCAAATTCCAGTTATTTCTAAACATTATTGGCAACATGCAACATAACTTTTGTCTTTTGTCAATCCACATAGTTTCTTGTGGCTTCCTCCTATTACAATGGAGATCCAAAATGGTTGGTTCTTGGTAGTATTCTGTCCAAGCTCCACCCTACATTTACCTGGCAACAACCAGTATGCCCCGCCCCATAGACCTGGCCCACTATAAAAGGGGCTACTTGCCCCTCCTCCTCTCTCTCTCTTTGCTCTCTTTCATCCCACTCTCACCTCTCTGCCCCTTGGGCTCTCCTCCCCTCCCACCTCTCTGCACATGGTCATGGCTGGCCTCTAACTCCCTACCTCTGCCCTGAATAAACTCCATTCTATACCATGCCTGTGTGCGTGTGGTCCCTCAGGGGGAAGAGGTGCTTGGACAGGGGCCCACCTGGGTACCCCTTCCCCTACACCACAGAGCCACACTCCTTTAACCCCTATTCTCTCTTTTTAAGCCCCTTTCATTGGTGCATTGACCTTTCAGTTCTGTTTCAAAATGAACTTGAAAATTACTGTGTGCTGTAACCAGACTGGTGACTACTCTACAACAGATATCACAGAGATTTTCTATGGCTCCATGTCGCCCACAGTGATATTTGGTCTGATTATAGGATGAACACACAGGAGCTCCTTCTCAGGTTCAATACTACTTGGGACACTTGGGGGTTCACATGAGAGAAAGGTGAAGGAATTTCACATTGCAGTTATTAGATAGGCACCTGTTCTGAACAATGAAGTCCACTATTCCTGATATTTCCTGATAGTGGACCTTGGTGAAAATGTCCTTTTTTACTTACAGTAGTTTCCCAGAGGCTCCTGGTTAATGTAGTCCTTAACATACAAGGCATGCCCACACAGGTTCAGGTAAACAGCTCTGACATTTGGCTGATGGGCTTGTCTGTCCTGAGCTCTCTTGGCAACTACTGCTTAGAAAGTGGCCTCCTCTGTCTGTGCTGATGCCCTCACCTGAGCTGTGAGTTTCCTGCAAGGATTCTGAAGGCGGGTGGGAAAAATGAGAAGAGGAGAATGGTTGTGGAATTTTCAGAAGCTGGACCCGTGCCCTCTACCTCAGTGGAAACAGAAACATAAGTGTGTCTTGGAGGAGGCAGGCAGACCTCAGCAGCTCTGGGAAAGGAAGGTGACTATGATATTCATCGTTCCCACTGAGAACAGTTGGCCTGGACAGGGCTTTAAAGGTCCCTTTATCCGAAGACTGTGCTAGGAATGTTTGGATCTGTGATTCCAACTGTCCAAAAAAGCTGTTACAGAAAGAAGCTCTGCCAAGGAGGAGAGAGTCCAAGATGGTGACTTGGGGGGTGAGGGCTGTGTCTGTGGATTGTCAGGACTGGGAAGCCTCCAATGTGAGCTCACATTCTAGCTCTTAGTAATGAAGAATCTTGTTAACTGCTTAGCATCCGTTTTGGGGGAGGAGTTGGGGTGGGGAAAGACCAACAATTTGAGACCAGACTACAAAACTGGGAATTTTCACTAGGGTGACCCATAAATCCCAAACAGAGAGCCTGGGAAAATTCTGCCTGGTCTGTCCGTTGCATTCTTCTCTGTGCCAAGCTTGGGGCTGCCATATCCCCCCACCCAGATTCCCCCCATCAGTTCCATGTAGTCCCTAGCCTCAGCCTGGGGCCACCCTAGGCCCTGGGCGATCAGCTGGATCAGCTCCAGCCTCTAGCCCTCAGCCTGGTGAACTAACTGGCTGCAGCCTTTAGGCCCAGCCTGATGAACTAACTAACTCATTACTCAGAGTGTCTCTCCTTGTCAAAAGTATCTATTGTCTCTCTGAGTAAAAAGTACCTACTGCCTCTTGAATCACACACGGATGAGCTAAAAATGTTGTTTTGGTCAAAGACTCCCTAGGTGGGGTCTGCAACACAAAAGCAGTTCTTCACAATCTTCCCTTGCTATCCAGGTAGCCTGGGTAGAGACAGCCTGTCTGTCAAGAGTTAAGGGCAGAACTGGATTAACTTGTCTGCTGCAGATGTCTGTGCGGTTCTGGCAATTGAACCTTGGTCCTCTGGAAGAACAGCTGTTGCTGCTGTCTGCTGAGTATCTCTGTAGCCTCATGTGAGTTTTTTTAGAACAACATTATTAACAGAATTTTCATGTGGAAACAGATGGTGGCTTCTCTGTCATGGCAGTGGATTTGGTGGTTTACACCTGTACCTCAGCTTCATTAGAAAGATGAAAAAATTGCTCCAACGGAATTAAGAGACTTGCTGAGGCTAGCATGATATGTGGGTGCCAGGGACATACTACTTTTAATTATTTGCACAGTTAAGGAAAATCAGTGTTTGTTTACTTTTTTTTTTTTTGCTGAGAAAATGATCAATTTGTATTTTTTTTATTTACATTTCAAATGATTTCCCCTTTCCTAGCCCCCCACTCCCAAAAAGTCCCGTAAGCCCCCTTCTCTCCCTCTGTCCTCCCACCCACCCCTTCCCACTTCCCCGTTCTGGTTTTGCTGAATACTGCTTCATTGAGTCTTTCCAGAACAAGGGGCCATTCTTCCTTTCTTCTTGTAACTCATTTGATGTGTAGATTATGTTTTGGGTAATCCAGGTTTCTAGGTTAATATCCACTTATTAGTGAGTGCATACCATGATTCATCTTTTGAGTCTGGGTTACCTCACTTAGTATGATGTTCTCTAGGTCCATCCATTTGCCTAAGAATTTCATGAATTCATTGATTCTAATGGCTGAATAGTACTCCATTGTGTAGATATACCATATTTTTTGCATCCACTCTTCTGTTGAGGGATACCTGGGTTCCTTCCAGCACCTGGCAATTATAAATAGGGCTGCTATGAACATAGTAGAGCATGTATCCTTATTACATGGTGGGGAATCCTCTGGGTATATGCCCAGGAGTGGTATAGCAGGATCTTCTGGAAGTGAGGTGCCCAGTTTTCGGAGGAACCGCCAGACTGCTTTCCAGAGTGGTTGTACCAATTTGCAACCCCACCAGCAGTGGAGGAGTGTTCCTCTTTCTCCGCACCCTGTCCAACACCTGCTATCTCCGGAATTTTTAATCTTAGCCATTCTGACTGGTGTAAGGTGAAATCTCAGGGTTGTTTTGATTTGCATTTCCCTAATGACCAATGAAGTTGAGCATTTTTTAAGATGCTTCTCCGCCATCCGATGTTCTTCAGGTGAGAATTATTTGTTTAACTCTGTACCCCATTTTTTAATAGGGTTGTTTGGTTTTCTGGAGTCTAACTTCTTGAGTTCTTTATATATATTGGATATTAGCCCTCTATCTGATGTAGGATTGGTGAAGATCTTCTCCCAATTTGTTGGTTGCCGATTTGTCCTCTTGATGGTGTCCTTTGCCTTACAGAAACTTTGTAATTTTATGAGGTCCCATTTGTCAATTCTTGCTCTTAGAGCATACGCTATTTGTGTTCTGTTCAGAAACTTTCTCCCTGTACCGATGTCCTCAAGGGTCTTCCCCAGTTTCTTTTCTATTAACTTCAGAGTGTCTGGCTTTATGTGGAGGTCCTTGATCCATTTGGATTTGAGCTTAGTACAAGGAGACAAGGATGGATCAATTTGCATTCTTCTGCATGCTGACCTCCAGTTGAACCAGCACCATTTGTTGAAAAGGCTATCTTTTTTCCATTGGATGTTTTCAGCCTCTTTGTCGAGGATCAAGTGGCCATAGGTGTGTGGGTTCATTTCTGGATCTTCAATCCTGTTCCATTGATCCTCCTGCCTGTCACTGTACCAATACCATGCAGTTTTTAACACTATTTCTCTGTAGTATTGCTTGAGGTCAGGGATACTGATTCCCCCAGATTTTCTTTTGTTGCTGAGAATAGTTTTAGCTATCCTGGGTTTTTTGATATTCCAGATGAATTTGACAATTGCTCTTTCTAACTCTGTGAAGAATTGAGTTGGGATTTTGATGGGTATTGCATTGAATCTGTATATTGCTTTTAGCAAAATGGCCATTTTAACTATATTGATTCTACCGATCCATGAGCATAGGAGGTTTTCCCATTTTTTGAGGTCTTCTTCCATTTCCTTCTTCAGAGTCTTGAAGTTCTTGTCATACAGATCTTTCACATGTTTGGTAAGAGTCACCCCAAGATACTTTATACTATTAGTGGCTATTGTGAAGGGGGTCATTTCCCTAATTTCTTTCTCAGCCTGCTTATCCTTTGAGTATAGGAAGGCTACTGATTTGCTTGAGTTGATTTTATAACCTGCCACTTTGCTGAAGTTGTTATCAGCTGTAGGAGTTCTCTAGTGGAGTTTTTTGGGTCACTTAGGTAGACTATCATGTCATCTGCAAATAATGATAGTTTGACTTCTTCCTTTCCAATTTGTATCCCTTTGACCTCCTTATGTTGTCGAATTGCCTGAGCTAGTACCTCAAGTACAATATTGAAAAGATAAGGAGAAAGGGGGCAGCCCTGTCTAGTCCCTGATTTTAGTGGGATTGCTTCAAGTTTCTCTCCATTTAGTTTGATGCTGGCTACCGGTTTGCTGTATATTGCTTTTACTATGTTTAGGTATGGGCCTTGAATTCCTGTTCTTTCCAAGACTTTAAGCATGAAAGGATGCTGAATTTTGTCAAATGCTTTTTCAGCATCCAATGAAATGACCATGTGGTTTTTTTCTTTGAGTTTGTTTATGTAGTGGATTGCATTGATGGATTTCCGAATATTGAACCAACCCTGCATTCCCGGGATAAAGCCTACTTGATCATGGTGGATGATCGTTTTGATGTGTTCTTGGATTCGGTTGGCAAGAATTTTATTGAGTATTTTTGCATCGATGTTCATAAGGGAAATTGGTCTGAAGTTCTCTTTCTTTGTTGGATCTTTGTGTGGTTTTGGTATCAGCGTAATTGTGGCTTCATAGAAGGAATTGGGTAGTGTTCCTTCTGTTTCTATTTTGTGGAATAATTTGAAGAGTATTGGTGTTAACTCTTCTTTGAAGGTCTGATAGAATTCTGCACTGAAACCATCTGGCCCTGTGCTTTTTTTGGTTGGAAGACTTTCTATGACTCCTTCAATTTCTTTAGGCATTATGGGACTGTTTAGATGATCTATGTGGTCCTGATTTAATTTTGGTATTTGGTATCTGTCAAGGAAATTGTCCATTTACTCCAGGTTCTCCAGTTGTGTTGAGTACAGGCTCTTGTAGTAGGATCTGATGATCTTTTGGATTTCCTCAGTTTCCGTTGTTATATCTCCCTTTTCATTTCTAAGTTTGTTAATTTGGATACTTTCTCTGTGCCCTTTGGTCAGTCTGGCTAAGGGTTTATCTATCTTGTTGATTTTCTCGAGAACTAGCTCCTGGTTTTGTTGATTCTTTGTATGGTTCTCTTTGTTTCTACTTGATTGATTTCAGCCCTGAGTTTGATGATTTCCTGCCTTCTACTCCTCCTGGGAGAAATACCTTCTTCTTGTTCCAGGGCTTTCAGGTGTGTCATTAAGCTGGTAATGTATGCTCTCTCCATTTTCTTTTTGGAGGCACTCAGGGCTATGAGTTTTCCTCTTAGCACTGCTTTCATTGTGTCCCATAGATTTGGGTATGTTGTGTCTTCATTTTCATTGTGTTCTAAAAAGTCTTTAATTTCTTTCTTTATTTCTTCCTTGACCAAGTTATCATTGAGTAGCATATTGTTCAATTTCCATGTGTATGTGGGTTTTATGTTGTTTTTGTTGCTATTGAAGACCACTTTTACTCCATAGTGATCTGATAGGAGGCATGGGATTAGTTCGATCTTCTTATATTTGTTGAGGTCTGTCTTGTGACCAATTATATGGTCGATTTTGGAGAAGGTACCATGAGGTGCTGAGAAAAAGGTATATTCTTTTGCTTTAGGATAGAATGTTCTCTATATATCTGTTAAATCTAATTGGTCCAAAGCTTCAGTTAATTTCATTATGTCCCTGTTTAGTTTCTGTTATCCTGATCGGTCCATTGAGGAAAGTGCAGTGTTGAAGTCACCCACAATTATTGTGTTAGGTGCAATGTGTGCTTTGAGCTTTAATAAAGTTTCTTTTACGAATGAGGGTGCCCTTGCATTTGGAGCATAGATGTTCAGGATTGAGAGTTCTTCTTGTTGTATTTTTCCTTTGACCAGCAAGAAGTGTCCCTCAGGGTCTCTTTTGATGACTTTGGGTTGAAAGTCAATTTTATCTGATATTAAAATGGCTACTCCAGCTTGTTTCGTGAGACCATTTGCTTGTAAAATTGTCTTCCAGCCTTTTACTCTAAGGTAGTGTTTGTCTTTGACCCTTAGGTGTGTTTCCTGTAAGCAGCAAAATGTAGGGTCCTGTTTACGTATCCAGTCAGTTAGTCTATGTCTTTTTATTGGGGCATTGAGTCCATTGATGTTAAGAGATATTAAGGAATAGTGATTGTTACTTCCTGTCATTTTTGACGTTATTTTTTAAATTTGATTGGTTAACTTCTTTTGGGTTTGATGAAAGGGTACTATCTTGCTTTTTCCAGGGTGAAGTTTCCCTCCCTGTATTGGTGTTTTCCTCCTATTATCCTTTGTATGGCTGGGTTTGTGGATACATATTGGGTAAACTTGGTTTTGTCATGGAATATCTTAGTTTCTCCATCTATGGTGAGTGAGAGTTTTGCTGGATATATTAGTTTTGGCTGGCATTTGTGTTCTCTTAGAGTCTGCATGAGATCAGCCCAGGATCTTCTAGCCTTCATAGTCTCAGGTGAAAAGTCTGCTGTGATTCTGATAGGTCTTCCTTTATATGTTACTTGGCCTTTTTCTCTTACTGCCTTTAATATTCTTTGTTTGTTTAGTACATTTGGTGTTTTGATTATTATGTGACAGGAAGTATTTCTGTTCTGGTCCAGTCTGTTTGGAGTTCTGTAGGCTTCTTGTATATTCATGGGCATCTCTCTCTTTAGGTTAGGGAAGTTTTCTTCCATAATTTTATTGAAGATATTTGCTGGCCCTTTAAGCTGTAAATCTTCACTCTCATCTATGCCTATAATCCTTAGGTTTGGTCTTCTCATTGTGTCCTGGATTTCCTGGATATTTTGGGTTACAAGCTTTTTGCTTTTTGCATTTTCTTTAAGTGTTGAGTCCATGGTTTCTATGGTATCTTCAGCGTCTGAGATTCTTTCTTCTATCTCTTGTATTCTGTTGTTGATATTTGCATCTATGTCCACTGATTTCTTCCCAAGGCTTTCTATCTCCAAAGTTGTCTCCCTTTGAGTTTTCTTAGTTGTTTCTACTTCTGATTTTAGATCCTGGATGGTTTTGCTTAGCTCCTTCACTTGCTTGTTTGTGCTTTCCTGTAATTCTTTAAGAGATTTTTGTGTTTCCTCTTTCATGACCTCAGCCTGTTGACCAAAGTTCTCCTGTATTTCTTTAAGTGATTTTTGTGTTTCCTCAGTATTGGCTTTTGTATTCTCCTGGATTTCTTTCAATGATTTTTGTGTTTCCCTTGCAAGGGCTTCTAACTTTTGATCCATTTTCTCCTGAATTTCTTTAAATATGTCCTTCATGTGTTCCTGTACCAGCATCATGACCAGTGATTTTAAATCCAAATCTTGTTTTATTGGTGTGATGGGGTATCCAGGACATGCTGGTAAAGGAGAATTGGGTTCAGATGCTGCCATATTGCCTTGATTTCTGTTAGTGATGTTCCTGTGTCTGCCTTTTGCCATCTAGTTCTCACTGGTGTTAGTTGGTGTTGTCAATGCTGGACTCACCAGTGCAAGCTGCCCCTTCCCAGGTGGCCTCTGGTGCACAGCTTACCTCCTGCACTGCCTGGAGACAGGGTGTTGTTGTCCAGGCTGTTCAGACCCGAAGCAGACACCTGAAGGCTCCTGCTGGGGCCCGCAGGATTCACTGGAGCACACAGACTTCTCCCTGCTGGCCGCCTATAAGTCCCACTTGCCTCTTTCAGGACTTGGAAATGTGGTGTTGCTGCTCAGGCTGATCTGGATCTGGAAGTGTAGAGGTCCGAGGGCTACCACCAGAGGGCTCAGGACTGAAGCCTAAGCTCTGTGCCACAGGGAAGGAGCCTGTTTACTTTCTAATACTGACTTTTAGTTACCATGTAATGTCTTCAGCTTTGTGTGGTTTTGCGGTTTGTGTTGAAACCCAGAATCCGAGTGTGATCTGCAAATGCTTTCCCAAGCATCAAGGTGCTCACATTTCAAACACTTCCCAAACACCTTTTCCTGAGCATCCTACACTTGCTATCAATATAGTCTGTACATTTTGTGACCTTGAAGGTATAAAACAGAAGTGTTTTGCTTAATGCTAGCATTTTTTTAACCAAAATTCATAAGGTAGGAAGGAAAATAATAGGAGTCTGTCCCTGTTGTAAAATGAAGAAATCAGATTGCACTGATCATTGAGGCTGATAACTTCTGGGGCTTCAGTCTGACGTCCAGTGGTTGCTCCTGAGTCTTTTCAAGGCTCTATTTCCATCAAGGTGGTACCAAGGTTCTTCACAACATAGCTGTGTCCAGTAGGTAAATGCCAGTCAAGAAATTCTTTTCAAGTTTAGGTTATCTTCATATTTGCTGAGTTCCTCTTGGTCAAATTAATCTAATGGCAAACTCCATCTTATTTATGGGAACTAAACAAGGGTTTGGATACATGGAGAAGCCCCATTTGGAAACATTACTGTAATGATGTCCTATATCAAATGTGCATTACTTAAATTGTTTTCCTGTATAAGCATGCGCAAAAAACCCTTTTAATCTGCACATTTCCCATGAAAATAAACTGTATATTAGAAGTTGTTTTATAGAGGAAGTATTTATTTGGAGCCCTTAGGGTGCATTAATAGAATATTTCATCTAACAGGTGATTTTAGTGTTTATGGTGAGAAAATATAATGACTCTGGTTTAATTAGTATCTTTAAAAGTGAATGTTAATTGTTACCAAATTGCATATTAATTATAGATATATGTTTTCATTAACTGAGCCATGAGTAATGACTGAATGTATTATGGGTTCATTGTCAGTGTGTCTTTGTTGCACTCTTTTGTAGATGTGTCTTTTTTGTTTCTTTATAAAAAAAAATTTATTTTACTTGAATTGTTGTTTTGACTGCATGTACGTCTATGTGAGGGTGCCAGATCCCCAGGAACTGAAGTTACAGATAGTTGTGACCAACTAGGGGTGCTGGGAATTGAACATGTGTCCTTTGGAAGAGCAGCCATGCTCTTTATCTTTGAGCTATTTCTCTAGCCCCCCAGGGACTGTTTTCTTATGTTTTATTTCTTCTTCTTCTTCTTCTTCTTCTTCTTCTTCTTCTTCTTCTTCTTCTTCTTCTTCTTCTTCTTCTTCTTCTTCTTCTTCTTCTTCTTCTTCTCCTTCTCCTCCTCCTCCTCCTCCTCCTCCTCCTCCTCCTCCTCCTCCTATTCCTCGTCCTCCTTCTCCTTCTTCTTCTCCTCCTCCTCCCTCCTCCTTCTTCCTCCTCCTCCTTCTTCTTTTCTTTTTCAGCTAATTGGACTGTGTTTTGAGTGAGAATCTTGGACCAAGCCATGAATATTCTCTCACTCTCAGGACTCTATCCGTTTCTTCTCTCATGTGTATCCCAGTATCCTCTTCGTGTTTCCAAGGGTAAAAGCAAACCCAGGAACTTACAAACATCATCAATGACTATGTGATGAGTTATTTATTCCCTACTTTATGATATGTTGTTATTTTATTTGTATTCATGGTCTGACCATCAGTCAGAAATGCCTAAATTTACAGAAAGAAGTATATTTTAATTCCCGTTAATAGTAATATAGCAATATTTAATAAATTATAGTTTTCCTTATTGCCACAAATTATTAATTTCTCCCATATTTCAAATTTCTTTGGCAACCATCATTTCCACCATGGGGCTTTGCCCCTTAAGGAACTGGATGAAATCATGATTAAGTTGGTTCTTAGTACCTGTTACTCCTGCCCTCCATACACATCCAGTGCATAGTGCATAGTGAAGAGGCTGGCAAGGGCATACATGGTGGACACTTGTAGAAGGCAAGGTGCTGGGATGGGCGTGCCCTGTGCACACTGATTTGGGCATTTATTCCCATTAGGCACCTGTGCCAGGTCTTTGATAAAAGCCTAGTCCAGGTCCATGCTCCATGTATCTTCATTCTGCTTTCTGGCTCTTGCAAGTCTCTTAGTTGATATTCCCTTTCTCTAGCAAATGCCTAAGTTTGCAATTGGCCATCTTCTTTCACTTATGTCAGCCTAATACTCAGAGGCCTCCGTTCCATTTCCTCTGTGTGTTGTGCTTGTTGGGACTCCAGCCAAGGGTCTCACGAGCATTAAGTGTTTCCCTGTTACTGAACCACACCCTGCACTGTCCTCTGTGTATTAGGCATACCCTATTACCTACTATACCCTGAACTGTCCCATTTCTACCCCCCTCCTCCTTCCTGATCTTTCTTTTTTTCTAATTGTGGTGTTTAGTACAGGAACGGGTGCCGGAGTAAGTTCTTTAAAAAGTACATACTTAGAGTTCACCAAAATCCATTACCCAGCACTCTCCCACATCAGCTGCCTTGTTTCATGGAGTCTAACTAGGTCAATCCCACTTCCCTCAGTAAAGAGAACATCTTTTGTAGCTTGTGTCCTTTTACTAAACACTCTGTTGAATCCTTGCAGGGAAGCAATTATATTTCCTGCTCAGCAAATCCTACCCATTTATTTATTTTCCCTAATTGATACTTGAAATTTTAGCATCCTTTCTGAATTTTAACTTCTGATTGTAGAAAGCAAGCAGAGAGAAAGATTCAGAAAGGGCTAGAGAATATAATGCACAAGGATATGGTCCAGTGATCTATTTCCTCTAACTGGGTGAGAATTCCTGAAGTTTTCCTCACTTCTAAAAATAGTGTCACCAGCTTGGAACCAAGCATCTCAGTCTTGACTCTGCAGAGGATCATTCACATTCAAACCTTGGATCAGAGCCATCCTGAAAATGTGACATCTTAACATAGTTTATGACCTTTGGATCTGTGTTAGGGATTCTTTGCTGGCTGGCTTCTCTACAGTGATCTAGTGGTTGGAGTAGGTCATTGAAAGCAGAGCAGGGTGATATCCAAGAGCTCAAGGTTGCTGCAGTGGTCTGTGACAGGAGGTTCCATGGGCCCAAGAAAAAGGGTTCTTTCTTAGGGCTTTTCCATGTGCTTTACCAAAGTTGTCTCATGATAGTTGGATTTCCTTCCTAGTGCTTGGCTTCCTTTTTTTTTAAGATTTATTTTTTATTATATGTAAGTACACTGTAGCTGTCTTTATACAGAGTGCCAGTTCTCATTTCAGATGGTTGTGAGCCATCATGTGGTTGCTGGGATTTGAACTCAGGACCTTCAGAAGAGCAGTCAGTGCTCTTAACTACTGAGCCATCGCGCCAGCCTGTGTGCCTGGCTTCCTGATGATTGTGTGTGACTTCTGGAAGCCTTGTATGTGAGTTTCCCAGATGGTAACTTTGCCATGTTTGCTCAGTGACCAAACCATGTGCTAAGGGCAAGGTTTAAGCCCAGTGTCCACCAACGATGGAGGAATTCTGGCCCACTCCCAGAAGTCATTGTTCAGTGTTTGTCTCAAGCTCGTGTCAGTGTTGTTCATGAATACTGTCTTAGCTCAAAGCTTATTTCAAAGCATAGTATTTAATTTTTGAATATTGAGTCAATCCTTAACTCTTGTTTTGATATTCGTTTCTTATTTATAGACCTATGAGTATATACTGGGTTTTATTTTGGGTGGATGGTCAACATGATGGTTTGCTTTGATGATTATTCTGTTTCATCTTTAATAAGAAAAAGATTTTGTTGTTAAGATCTACCTTATTCCTTTCTTTGTAGCCTATGTCCCAATTCCTTTGATTTCTGCCTGGGAATAGAACTCAGAAACAGAATTGTTCTGACCCTTAACTGCTGAGCAGAGTATGTGGGTTGTGAGAATGTGTGTGTGTGTGTGTGTATGTGTCTGTGTGTGTGTGTACTCTGTATTACTAACTTTTAAATTTGAATTTCATTGATTTATTCTTTGAATCTTATCTTTTTTTATTCTTTTGTTGTATTCAGTTTGTTTTTGTTTTTCTTCTCTGCAAAGATCCAAGCAAAATCATCTTATGCGTAAGTTGTTTAACCTTATTCCACAGTGGAGAGTGTCTACCCGTGGAATATGAATTTCACAAATATTTTCCAGTTTTTGTATGCTGTGTGTTTTTTCCTTTCTATAATGTCTGGAAACACCCCTGTTTCTCTTAGTCTCTTTTATGTCTTCTGAGTATCCTACAAACCTTTTTAGTTTTTCTAGGGGATGGCTGTTGAAATCCAGATCCCCTCAGTTTACATACTTCTTGTGATTTGACTTCATTACATTGCACTATGATTTTGGAATCAGTATATCTTACAAATAAACATAGAGCAGTTGTTTGTATGCATCAAAGACATAATGAAATGTCATAGTAAATGCTTTTAATTTGTAAGGAATACCAACAGACATAACATTTCCTGTTGAAATTAGTCTAGATATATAAATATAGAATCATTCGCTACACAATAAGTTCCTGCAATTTAAGAAATATTTAATGATTTAAAATATAGGAGTGCTCTGTCTGCATGCCAGAAGACAGCATTAGTTCCTTTTATAGATGGTTGTGAGCTACTGTGTGGATTCTGGGAATTGCACTCAGGACCTGGGGAAGAGCAGGCAGTGGTCTTGAGTGCTGAGCCATCTCTCTAGGCCAAGTTCTTTCAATTTAATGATATAATGATAACAATACAGGTTCATTCACCTATATATGTTTTTTTATATACTTTTCTCTTTTATAGTTTGCAAACTTAATGCCTTACACTTCAGAGGCTTAGGGCTTTTCAGGTCCACTGCAGCTCTGGGAAAATGTTGTTTTTGCTTTCTCTGTGTCTGCAGGCTTCTCAGGCCAGCACATGTCTCTGGCAGCTAGCTCCGTTCCACTGGCTTGGTCTCCTAGGCTGGCTTTGCAGGTTCAGACTGAGTCACTGTTTGTCTTTTTTGAGAGTTGAGCCTCATAACTGCAGGTCCCAGCTTTTTCTTTCTTTTTTCTTTTTTTTCTTCATTGATATATTTTTTATTTACATTTCAAATGATTTCCCCTTTTCTGTGTCCCCACTCCCCAGGAGTCCCATAAGCCCTCTTCCCTCCCCCTGTTCCTCCATCTACCCCTTCCCACTTCCCTGTTCTGGAATTCCCCTGTACTGTTGCACTGAATCTTTCCAGAACCAGGGACCACTCCTCCATTCTTTTTGTACCTCATTTAATATGTGGATTATGTCTTGGGTATTCAAGTTTCTAGGCTAATATCCACTTATCGGTGAGTGAATACCATGATCTTTTGAGACTGGGTTACCTCACTTAGTATGATGTTCTCCAGCTCCATTCATTTGTCTAAGAATTTCATGAATTCATTGTTTCTAATGGCTGAATAGTACTCCACTGTGTAAATATACCAAATTTTTGTATCCATTCCTCCTTTAAGGGACACCTGGGTTCTTTCCAGCTTCTGGCTACTACAAATAGGGCTGCTATGAACATGTGTCCTTATTACATGCTGAAGAATCCTCTGGGTATATGCCCAGGAGTGGTATAGCAGGGTCCTCAGGAAGTGTCATGCCCAGTTTTCTGAGGAACTGCCAGACTGATTTCCAAAGTGGTTGTACCATCTTACAATCCCACCAGCAGTGGAGGAGTGTTACTCTTTCTCCACATCCTCGCCAACACCTGCTGTCTCCTGAGTTTTTGACCTTAGCCATTGAGCCATTTGGCCCTAGCTCTGGATGCTTATGGGGGCATGCCTGAGGTTCTGGCTTCCCCCTTGATGTCCTCTGCTGACAGGCCTCTGCTTGCTCTCTCTTAAAAGGATTTATCCTCCTCCCTGGCTAGGAAACTGCATCCAGCTCTGGAAAGTGCTTGTTTCCTGCCTTTCCACTTGGGCCTTTTTCTAATACGTGGATCTTTTGTCTAAACTTGAAGTCTGTGCCTGACATTGGATGCCATTTGTAACCATGGGCTTTTCCATTCTTGTCCAGTTCCAGAAATAATGACTCTGAATCTTAATTATATTTGAATAAACAAGGCCTCGGTCATAAGCTTGGGCATATTTCCCAGTTAGCTTGTAACTTAATGTCTTACTCAGGGTTTCTATTCCTGCACAAGCATCATGACCAAGAAACAAGTTGGGGAGGAAAGGGTTTATTGAGGTTACTCTTCCACGTTGCTGTTCATCACTAAAGGAAGTCACGACTGGATCTCAAGCAGCTCAGGAAGCAGGAGCTGATGCAGAAGCCACAGAGGGATGTCCCTTACTGGCTTGCTGCCCCTGGCTTGCTCAGTCTGCTCTCTTATAAAACCCAAGACTACTAGCCCAGGGATAGCAACACCCACAAGGGGCCCTCCACCTTGATCACTTATTGAGAAAATGCCCCCCAGCTGGATCTCATGGAGGCACTTCCCCAACTGAAGCTCCTTTCTCTGTGGTAACTCCAGCCTGTGTCAGTTGACACACAAAACCAGCCAGAAACTTAACCCATTTATTCTGTGAGTGCTACATGGCTGGTTACCTCTTCTCAGTGTTATCTGTCTGTCTCCTCAGAGGCTGGGTCAAATCTCTTCCCTGCCAGATTCTATCTCAGAGTCCCCTCTCCCTGTTAGAACTCTCACCAATTTTTGCCTCAGCTCATTGGCCAGGCAGCTTTTTTCTTTTTATTGACAGGTGATGCTCCATACAGTACACGAGAGATTCTCTCTGCAATGTATAGGACTATTACTCTGGTGTGTGGTTGTTTGTATGGTTGAGGAAGCATTTTGAAAGATAGTTGCACTGTGCCAGATTAAGCAAAGGTTATTCTTTCAAAGACTTCTGAGGGAAGGGGAATTCTTGTAGGAAGCAGGTGTGGTTAACATGAGACCTATTTTGCATAAGTGAGGTACAAGAGAGGAGCATATATGACTTAATGACAAGGGTCACTTTTTTAAAGGAAAGAGTGTAGAAGTTTTATCTGGGTTCTTCTTCCCAGCCCTATGCTTCCAGAAATAAGAATCAGACTCATAATACCTAGTCCATATGGCTAGGGTCAACTCTGACTAGTCCATAACTTAGATAACCCAAGTTTGAAACATACTTTCTTCCACCTGGCTGGTTACCTGTGCATGGCTACCATGCACCCATTTCCTCTCATCTTCCCAAGCCAATCTTATCATCTGTCTCTAACCCAGAATTCCTTCTGCCTTCTAGGTGCAGTATTTTCCTATTTTCTTTCTATGCCATAGACCATACGCTTTTTAATTGACAGGTGATACATCCATTCAATACACAAGATATTCTCTCTACAATTCCCCCTTTTAGTCCAATAAGAGGATCTTTTACCTTAAAATATAAACTGAATACAATTATAACAATTATGAGGCAATTATGGAAACTGGTAGGATTTACATTCATAATGTTCAATCCACAGCATTTGGCAATTAAGGAAAAAATTTCTATTATCTATCTTATATTGGTGTATTCAAAATTTTGTGCCTAACTCAAATTTTATCCTAATTTGCATTACCAACCTAAAACATCCTTTTAGATCTATAGCATCTTCTTAAATCCTAAATAACTCAAGCTTAATTGTGAGACTCTGTATTTTTCAACCCCATCAGAGACATGAGAAGGAATAAAAATTTACATGAGTATACAGGAAGGGCAGGGACATAGCTTCCCCAAAATTATAGAAATGACAGACACAGCTGGATATCTGGACATTCCCCAATATTGTCTCTATAGCTTTGGAGCATCCATCTTCAGCCTTTTGGCCCAGTGTATCTGACAGACTTATGTGAAGCAGGAATTATGAAGGACTTGGCTTACTTGGTCTTGGTAGAGCTTGACAGTTGGCTTTCCTGTGTCCCTTTGTCCTTTCTGGACAGCATTTGCCTGTAGTTGAACTGTGGGCATTTTCTTTGCCCAGTGGGTAGCTTGACACAATTGAGTCACCTCCACATGGAGGTTGTGAATGCTCATCATCATATGTGACGTCAAATGGGGGACTTTCAGGGGCAGACCTGTCTTATAGTCGAGATCTTTTAATAATGAAATAATTTTATATGCCATATTTTGTGTAACTCTGAGGTTTTTGAAGAACAGCTATCCACTTATAGTATATCTGAATTGTCAAACATTGTTTATTCTTAGCTATTTACTATCTGAGTAACCTTGAGAACATCTTATTGTAATTAACTAGATTAGTATTTAATGTGACCATGAGTATGACTATCATAACCATCCCTCAAAGTTTGTAACTTGCAGTTTTTATCATCCCTAACAGTTTGTAATAGCAGTCCTTTCAAAAGGTCTAGAACTTTACATTGCATCTTTAAGAATTATATAAGTACAATACCTCAAATAAACACCAGGAACATATACACATTGTGGGTATCAAAGTAACCTTAAATTTATATCAATAAAAATAACCTATGCCAATGTATCAAAAATAACCTTATTTTTGTATCGATGTAGAAAATCCTGTATAAGCTTAATTATGACTATAAATTTTTTTGTTTTAAGAGTAGATTCAAAAATCTACACCTATATATCTAAATTCTTGTTCTTGCTCTTGTTCTTGTTCTTGTTCTTCTTCTTGTTCTTCTTGTTCTTCTTGTTCTTCTTCTTGTTCTTGTTCTTGTTCTTCTTGTTCTTGTTCTTCTTGTTCTTGTTCTTCTTGTTCTTGTTCTTCTTGTTCTTCTTTTTGTTCTTCTTTTTCTTTTTCTTCTTCTTCTTCTTCTTCTTCTTCTTCTTCTTCTTCTTCTTCTTCTTCTTCTTCTTCTTCTTCTTCTTCTTCTTCCTCCTCTTCCTCCTCCTCCTCCTCCTCCTCCTTCTTCTTTTTCTTCTTCTTCTACTTCTTTCCTTTTTCTTCTTCTTCTTTGTTTTTTTTTGAGACAGTTTTTTTTTGTAGAGCCCTGGCTGTCTTGGAACTCACTCTGTAGACCAGGCTGGCCGAGAACTCAGAAATCCGACTGCTTCTGCATCCCAAGTGCTAGGATTAAAGGCATATGGCACAACTGCCTGGCTATATCTAACTTCTTACAATACTTTTCTTTCCCCCACCTTTTTCAACATCCTTTCCCTTATCTGAGAAAGAAAGTGAAAAGGAAAGGAAAAATAAATCCCTGAATCTAACCCTCCTATCTTATCTCCTCCCTGTACAAGACCATAATTATTTGTAACCATCCCCCTTTAAAAGACAACAAACATCTGACATCTATTGAATGATGAAAATTCCTTTACCCCACTTCTTGGGAATGGGGTGAAGTTCGCTTATAATTGCTTCCAGGTGATTTTTACATATAGCATTTATTTTGGTATGTAGTTGAGGTAGGATCAGGCAGGGAAGTGGAATAGCAAGTCTCAGCATCTCAGCATCCTTGAGGGTGAATCTTGCCAGGACTGTATTCGTGGTTGTATTTTTTTTTCTGTGACTGTAAAGCTTTTAGAGGTAATATATATTTCTATATTAATATAATGTTTGGAATGTGCAGCACACAAAGACTAGTTAAAGATGATTTTTGCTTCTTGTTTGAGCAGGTGAAAGACAACTGTCATTGTTTATGAGCTAGTTTGATCATATAACCAAACTGCAATTTAAAACTTCATTCATGCCATATAAAAGGTTGGAATGATGAATCTTGAAGACTCTGTCGCCAATAAGATCCATTGGCTCTGTCTAGCTGAAGTTCTTGTTAGAGACATTTTTATGTCTTGCCAGTGTCCGGGCTGATCCATGTAGAGGGATGAGGAAATAATGTTACTGATTCTTTTTGGATTTTTTGATTTCCTTTTTCCTATCTGTAGTCAAGATCTTCATGGGGTCTTCCTTTATCAAATCTGATTTTTTTTATCAGGTTGAATGGAATCTATAATTTTTCTTCTCCTGTATGAACATATGCAAAGTTTCTTCCCAGAGTAACACATTTCATGCTCTCTATTTTGAGGTTAATATATCTTTGAAATAAACAGGCTGATATAATTCAGTTTTTTAATATAATCCAGTGTCTTCAGTGGCCATTGTTTTTGCTTATTAGCATTTAAGTAATTTTAAGTTAGTAAAGCATTTTATAATCTATCTTTGGGTTCTTTGATAGTCCTGTCTGTTTACTAAGCATTTCTTTTAAAGTACAGTTGGACCTTTCAATGACTATTTGTTCTGAAGAATTGTTGGTATACCTGTAATATGTTTTATTTATTGATATGTAAATTTTTAAAAATTTTACTAGTGGCATACGCTGGAGCATTGTTAGTTTTAATTTGTATAGGTATACCCATAATTGCCATAACCTCTTCATTTTTTTATTTATTTTTATTTTTTTATTTTGTATATTCTTTGTTTACCTGTACTCCAAATGATTTCCCCTTTCCTGGTTCCCCCCTCCCCATAATTCAGATAAGCCCTCTTCCCTCTGCCCATTTCCCAAACAACCCCTTCCCAGTTCTCTGTCCTGGTAATTCTCTATATTGCTGCATCAAGCCTTTCCAGGACCAGGTCCTTCTCCTTCCTTCTTCTTGAAAATGATTTGATATGTGAATTGCATCTTGGGTATTCAGAGCTTTTGGGCTAATATCCACTTCTCAGTGACTGCATTCCATGTGTGTTCTTTTGTGAATGGGTTACCTCACTTTGGATGATATTTTCCAGTTCCAACCATTTGCCTAATGAATTTCATGAACTCATTGTTTTTAATTGCTGAGTAGTATTCCATTGTGCAAATATACCACATTTTCTGTATTCATTCCTCCATTGAGGGGCATCTGGGTTCTTTCCATCTTTCTGCTATTATAAATAAGGCTGCTATGAACATAGTGGAACATGTGTCCTTATTGTATGCCAGGGAATCCTCTGGGTATATGGCCAGGAGTAGTATAACAGGGTCCTCCAGAAGTGTCATGCCAAGTTTTCTGAGGAACCGCCAGACTGATTTCCAGAGTGGTTGTTCTAGCTTGCAATCCTACCAGCAGTGGAGGACTGTTCCTCTTTCTCCACATGCCATTATTTCTAATAAACACATAGTGGCAGAATCAGCCCACTTGTCGAATAAACAGAGAAATCAATTTGGAATCACCCTGAATAAGTTCAGCAGTTTCTATATGGAAAACAACACTTTCTGCATATTTAGAGTTAGTTACTATATTATGAGATTTTTGAAAATCTTATTATTCCATAAGTATTTTATATGATTCTGATTTTGTCCTGATTCCTAAGGATTTTTAACCACCTTACTTATATCTTCTGACTTATATCCTGTCTTTCCTGAATTATTTGCATCAGTGTAAAATGTAAGTGCTCCAGAAATTAGAATTCTTTTTATTATACAAGGCAAAATCCAATTAGTTCTTTTTACAAATTGAAGTCACTTGCTTTTTGGGTATTTGTTGTTAATTTCTTCTAAAAATCACTGGGGGCCCTCTGCCAAAGTTCATCTTCTGCCCATAGTGAGGCAATCTCAGCATTGGTAAAGGTGACACAATTCTGGTGAATCCATTTCAGAGAGTTGACAAAGTTACAATTTTCCCTTTAGAATCAATTCAGAAACCTTTTCTGTATAGGTTCTTAATTTTTTTACTCTGTTTGTGTACTAAAAATATCTATTCTAATATTAAAATCTTCCCTCTGTGTAAGAATTCCCGTGGGAGAATGAGTAGAAGGGAAGATAGCCAGGATGCAGGTGATCTGTGGATAATGATCTAGATGTGTATTCTATAGTTTCTTCTCTTTTCCAGCCTCAGCTGATAATTTTTTTGGGCTATTTAAGTCTTTATTACATTGTAAGGTATGAAATAATATACATTATGAGTTTCCAAATGCAAATAGATGAGATCTTTTCAATGTAACTCTTACCTAATATTTTTATAATTGTTTCATAATTGTTCCTGCTGTGTATTGTTTATTATAACAAAAGAGCCTTTTATTAGACAAAGGGGGAAATGTAGACATGATGTTTCTGTACACTGTGTAAAGTTTACACTTGTGTAATTCCAATGCAGATTTCTCTGCCCTCATATCTTGTTTCAATCATGACACAGCACAAAAAAGCTTATACTAAGAATGTCCTGTGTCAAGTTTCTGTAAAAAATTCTTACCATTTATTCTCTGCCCAACCATAAATGATTATCACCCAATGGCTGGACAGAATAGAGAATACTGGGTCCTGAGCTATTAAGGTGCAGATTTAAAGAAACACTGAATTTTCTGTGTTATTATTGAGAAATAGTATAAAGTAAAATCATACACACACTGGATTAATTCACAGATGTTATTTATATTAAAGATAATTCATATACACAAGAGAATGGTAATTATTATTGCACAACCCATACAACATGACATTAGTCAGGCTGCCTCCAACTCCTAGGAGGTAGAGCGAGGCAAGGTATGATTATGTTGACATGCAGTCCTATCTGATTAAGGCCTGGTTACCTGAGTAGTCTGGGTTCTCTTACACCAACAGTGAAGGTTTTAATTTTAATATTATCAGGTTGCACATTAATTAATTAATTGCATCAGGATTTTTTGTTTACTTTTTATACTACATAAACAAGGTATATTATAATGTAAAATACACATGAGAGCCTTCTACCCCTTAAGAGAAGCTGGTCTTCAGGTTCCTTTTTATAAGCCTAGAGTAAATAGATTGAGGAGAAATGTGCTGTTACAGGAGATGGTGTCTCTTGAGGATGTCACTGTGAAGTTCACCTGTGAAGAGTGGCAAGATCTCAATAATGCTCAGAAGATGCTGTACAGGAATGTGATGTTGGAGACATATAGTAGCCTGCTGTCACTGGGTAAGTCTCAGGAGCAAGCACCTTCCCTGCAGTAAATATATGGGCACTTGTAAGGTTGAGGGCTAAGGTTCTAGCCCCTGTATGATTATTCACTGCTCTCTAGTGAAAGGTCCACATTTGTATTTTTGTTGCCTAGATCTTAAAACCTGGATTTGTCTTTCTTCAAAGAACCCGATTAGCAAAATGTTTCCAAGTCCTATATTATTTCCTATTAACAGGGCAATACATCCCTAAACCTGAGTTGATCTTCAAATTGGAAGAGGGAGAGGAGCCATGGACAGCAGAAGAACCTGCAAACAAGACTCTGCCAGGTTGGTTGTTGGTCCATGTGGATGGGAGACCTTGTATAACAAAAGTTGGCCATATCTTCAGTTTATCCCCCAGTTCCATATCTGAGGGCTCAAACGTGTTTGTTATGTAGTCTGCAGGGACAGTTCTCTTGCATATGTTCCTGTATTTCAATTTGATGAAATAGTTTAGACCCTCCCCCAGCCCCCCATCTAACCTCTGACTTCTGTAATTTGATGTTTTTTCTGGTACTTCTTCTTTTTCACAGTTTCAATTGCCTCTTGCACTCCAGGCTCATGGGGATTTTGTTTTCAGACAGATTTCATGTGCTTGATTTTGTTTTAGCACATTCAAATGACGCAGATTGCAAGTGCTGGTTCTTATATATATTTTATATAAATAAAAATGTAAAAGTAGCCAGGCGGTGGTGGCACACAGCTTTAATCCAAGTACTTGGGAGGCAGAGGCAGGTAGATTTCTGAGTTCAAGGCCAGCCTGGTCTATAGGGTGAGTTTCAGGACAGCCAGGGCTATGCAGTGAAACCCTGTCTTGGAAAGAAAAAAATGTAAAAGTAATGTCCTTACTTCATGGAATTAATTTCAACAAAGACAAATAAGTTTATTTATACTGAGGAGTCACAAACAAGTATATGTAATGTTGAACCAGAGTATAATAAGTAACAGATGGTGTTTAAGGTCATAGAGTATTTCTTTTTTTTTTATTCGATATAATTTATTTACATTTCAAATGATTTCCCCTTTTCTAGCCCCCCCACTCCCCGAAAGTCCCGCAAACCCCCTTCTCTTCCCCTGTCCTCCCACCCACCCCTTCCCACTTCCCCGTTCTGGTTTTGCTGAATACTGTTTCACTGAGTCTTTCCAGAACCAGGGGCCACTCCTCCTTTCTTCTTGTACCTCATTTGATGTGTGGATTATGTTTTGGGTATTCTAGTTTTCTAGGTTAATATCCACTTATTAGTGAGTGCATACCATGATTCACCTTTTGAGTCTGGGTTACCTCACTTAGTATGATATTCTCTAGCTCCATCCATTTGCCTAAGAATTTCATGAATTCATTGTTTCTAATGGCTGAATAGTACTCCATTGTGTAGATATACCACATTTTTTGCTTCCACTCCTCTGTTGAGGGATACCTGGGTTCTTTCCAGCATCTGGCAATTATAAATAGGGCTGCTATGAACATAGTAGAACATGTATCCTTATTACATGGTGGGGAGTCTTCTGGGTATATGCCCAGGAGTGGTATAGCAGGATCTTCTGGAAGTGAGGTGCCCAGTTTTCGGAGGAACCGCCAGACTGCTTTCCAGAGTGGTTGTACCAATTTGCAACCCCACCAGCAGTGGAGGAGTGTTCCTCTTTCTCCACACCCTCTCCAACACCTGCTGTCTCCTGAATTTTTAATCTTAGCCATTCTGACTGGTGTAAGATGAAATCTTAGGGTTGTTTTGATTTGCATTTCCCTAATGACTAATGAAGTTGAGCATTTTTTAAGATGCTTCTCCGCCATCTGAAGTTCTTCAGGTGAGAATTCTTTGTTTAACTCTGTACCCCATTTTTTAATAGGGTTGTTTGGTTTTCTGGAGTCTAACTTCTTGAGTTCTTTATATATATTGGATATTAGCCCTCTATCTGATGTAGGATTGGTGAAGATCTTTTCCCAATTTGTTGGTTGCCAATTTGTCCTCTTGATGGTGTCCTTTGCCTTACAGAAACTTTGTAATTTTATGAGGTCCCATTTGTCAATTCTTGCTCTTAGAGCATACGCTATTGGTGTTCTGTTCAGAAACTTTCTCCCTGTACCGATGTCCTCAAGAGTCTTCCCCAGTTTCTTTTCTATTAGCTTCAGAGTGTCTGGCTTTATGTGGAGGTCCTTGATCCATTTGGATTTGAGCTTAGTACAAGGAGACAAGGATGGATCAATTTGCATTCTTCTGCATGCTGACCTCCAGTTGAACCAGCACCATTTGTTGAAAAGGCTATCTTTTTTCCATTGGATGTTTTCAGCCTCTTTGTCGAGGATCAAGTGGCCATAGGTGTGTGGGTTCATTTCTGGATCTTCAATCCTGTTCCATTGATCCTCCTGCCTGTCACTGTACCAATACCATGCAGTTTTTAACACTATTGCTCTGTAGTATTGCTTGAGGTCAGGGATACTGATTCCCCCAGATTTCCTTTTGTTGCTGAGAATAGTTTTAGCTATCCTGGGTTTTTTGTTGTTCCAGATGAATTTGATAATTGCTCTTTCTAACTCTGTGAAGAATTGAGTTGGGATTTTGATGGGTATTGCATTGAATCTGTATAGTGCTTTAGACAAAATGGCCATTTTAACTATATTGATTCTACCGATCCATGAGCATGGGAGGTTTTCCCATTTTTTGAGGTCTTCTTCCATTTCCTTCTTCAGAGTCTTGAAGTTCTTGTCATACAGATCTTTCACATGTTTGGTAAGAGTCACCCCAAGATACTTTATACTGTTTGTGGCTATTGTGAAGGGGGTCATTTCCCTAATTTCTTTCTCAGCCTGCTTATCCTTTGAGAGAGTATTTCAATTACAAAGTTGATGAGATAATACAGAAACAGATTTAGAAGTTAGGCTGTGAGCTATGGTGTAAGAAGTCATAGGGAGAACCCATAGGAAGGGGTGTTTTTAATTGAGAAAGAAATCAAGAGCTTTTTTGTTACAAGGAGAAGTGAGATGGGTCTTTCTTTCCTTTTTTCTTTTTTCTTTCTTTTCTTTTCTTTTCTTTGTTTCTTTTTTGGTTTTTTGAGGCAGGGTTTCCAGGCTGGCCTGAAAGCCAGAAATTCACCTGCCTCTGCCTCCCAAGTGCTGGGCTTTTTCCCCCTAAATTCTCTGTTTACATTCCAAATGCTTTCCCCTTTCCTTGTTCCCCACTCCCCATATGTCCCATAAGCCCTCTTATCTTCACCTATTCTCCAATCACCTCTCTCCTTTTCTCTGTCCTGGTACTCCCCTACAATGCTGAATCAAGAAGAACTCTCAACCCTGAACACCTATGTTCCAAATGCAAGGGCACCCTCATTTATAAAATAATCTTTACTAAAGCTCAAAGCACACATTGCACCTAACACAGTAATTGTGGGTGACTTCAACACTCCACTCTCCTCAATGGATCGATCAGGAAAGCAGAAACTAAACAGGGACACAGTGAAACTAATTGAAGCTTTGGACCAATTAGATTTCACAGATATATAGAGAACATTTCATCCTAAAGCAAAAGAATATACCCTTTTCTCAGCACCTCATGGTACCTTCTCCAAAATCGATCATAAGACGGCACAACACAGATCTTAACAATTTTTTTTTATTTATTATATGTAAGTACACTTCAGACAGCCTAGAAGAGGGCATTGTATCTGATTATAGGTGGTTGTGAGCCACCATGTGGTTTCTGGGATTTGCACTCAGGACTTTCAGAAAAGCAGTCAGTGCTCTTAACTAGTGAGCCATCTCTCCAGCCCCAAGAGACAAGTTTTCAAGTTGAAGAACTCAAGCTGCTGCTTCTTCTTCTTCTTCTTCTTCTTCTTCTTCTTCTTCTTCTTCTTCTTCTTCTTCTTCTTCTTGGATGAGGGTTATAATTTAAATGTAGCACTTGTTTAATTTTTCTTCTCTCATTCTAAAGCAACAAAGATAATGAGGAATTGTAGAAGCTACTTTTTATAAAACTAAGAGAAGTCAAGTCTCTGAAATGTGCCAACATCCTTGAGAATTGATGAATTACTAGAAGCTGGTACATGTATCACCACTTTGGAGGCAAATGTTAGGGCTTATCATTATCACAAGTAGCCACATATTTTAGAGATGTACAGCATACATGTTTTTCCAGAGTGGTAAACAGGAGTTTACTTGTATTTATTTTGGTTCTGAAAAGAACAGGACATGTTGTTCAATTGAGCCCTCAAACTGGAATGTTTTGGGTGGAAGTAGAAAGGAAGAAATTTCAGGTTTGAAATACTCCCAGTCTGTTGTAATAACAGACTGTATTTGTAATAACTCTAAGCATACAAGATGCAAATTAGTGGCCATAATGGAAGCTTCAGGCTAGGAAGTAGCCTATCAGAGTTTGCTCATAATCTGAAAAGAGGATGTCCTAGAAATGATTGCCTTTTAGACCAGAATAAAAGAATGGCATAAAGAAAAGCTCATCACTATCATATATGTTAAAGTATACATTTGACTCGAACCTTGTAAAAAAATGCAACCATTCTCTGAGTGGAAAACTATACCTACCAATTGGTAGATATTTTAACAAAATACTTCTTCACAAAAATAAAATGAAGCAATACTTTACTAAACTTATCAATGTATTTCAGTATGTTAAATTAAAGGAGTAAACTGAAGTTTATAAGCTAATACTTACTATGATTTTAATAACAGTATGTGTTATTAATTTCTAGTAGGCAAGAAATTGTTTTTTTTCATAAACATGAGAGTCCCATTAGAAACTCTTAAAATACTTCATGGAAAGTTCATTTGTTTCTTTGTTTGTTTGTTTGTATTTTTAGTCTTATGCAGTGTGGATACCATAATTGAGACTAACCAGAAGAATCAAGAGAGACATTTGTAGCAAGTTACCTCCAATGGCCACAATAAAGCAACTGATGGAACAGAGGGATTAGAAAACACATTTTATTTATACTCCATGAATATTTCAAGTTTTGTTGTATGTAATAGAAACTGTTCTGGAGTGAAGTGTGAGAAATTGAATAGATATATGAATACACATCTCTCTTTGGATCCTCATTGATTGTGTGCTGGAGAGCAATATAATGGCTGTTTTGTAGCAGGGAAACCCATTGGATGTCCTTAGCAGTTGGGTCAGCATTCCAAGATTCCAACTTGACAGCAGGATTTTGAATATATCAGAGAAGGGAAAGATACAAAGGAAGGAAAACTATTGAAAAAAGTTACTCCATCTAAGAGACTTCAAATGGGACTGACTTCTTGTAAGCAGAATGTGTGTGAGCAAGTTTCTGTTCAGTCAGATTTCATGGCTGAGATAGGGAAGACAACGTTTAGTAAGAAGTGTATACTCACTAAACACCAAGCAACAAACTCAGTGAGAAAATCTTATAAATGCCTTGAAAGTAAGAAAACCTTTACCAGTGAATTAGAACTTATAGTACATCAGAGAACATATAACTAGAAAAAAAGACCGTGTATGTATCCAGTGTGAGAAACCCTTTAGCACTTACAAGAGAGGAAGGAACTTAGTCTGGTTTGGAGCTAGTGACAGAGGAGTGGAAGAAGAGAGAGGTCTTCTTCAAGAGTTTTAGTGTTATGGCTTCTTTTAGGTGAAGACCTTCCCTGAGGTGATCATTAATGAAGAAGCTCTCTGAGATGATCTTAGCTTGTTTTTATTGCTTTATTGGGGGTGGATGTGAACACAGAGGCTTTATTCTGGGTGAATGAGGGATTATGTAATATTGGGGAAGGGTGTGGGAATATCCAGGAAGGGAAGGTCATTGGCTGAAGGCTAAGGTTATTGAGATGCCTCATTAGTATGGAGAGGTGGTCCAGGTGCTGTGCTATGTGGCAAGCACCAATTCCTAACACTATTGATGTTACTCTTATGCTTGCAGACAGGAGCAAGTCGTCCTCTGAGAGGCTCCACTGAGCAACTGACTCAGACAGAAATAGACACCCACAGTCCAAGAGTGGATGGAGCTTGAGGATGCTTATGGAAAAATAGGAGGAATGTTTATGGGGGCCAAAAGGGATAGGAACTCCACATGAAGACCAACAGAGGCAACTAACCTGGACCCTTGGGGTCCTCAGAGTCTGAACCATCAACCAAAGAACATACACAGGCTGGGCCTAGGCCTCCCCGCTCATATGCAGCAGATGAGTAGCTTGGTCTTCATGTGGGTCCCAAACACCTAGAGCATAGGCTATCACAAAAGCTGTTGCCTGTACTCTGGATATGTTGTTCTACCTGGGATGCCTTGTCTGGCCTCAGTGGGAGAGGAAGTGCCTAGCTGTGCAGAGGCTTGAAGTGCCAGAGTTTGGGGAGGTAAACCCAGGGGTCTCCCACCCACTCATAGGAGAACAGGATGAAGTGATGGGGGAAGGATTGTGGGAGGAGGTGACCTGGAAGGGGGTGGTGAGTGGGATGGATGTAAAGTGTATAAGTTAAAAACTTAAAAAAACAACAACAAAAGAAACCGATCATTGGCATACATCACAAAATGTGTACAAAGAAATAATACTGGGTAGCAGAGTAATTACATGTGCTGAGAGACTATTTTCTTATCTCTGGAAATAGGTTGCAACTTTCAGCTTTTGCTTGCGGCCATCAGAAATTAAATGCACTCTGCTGGGAGACTCTGAACACAAGTGGTGAGTAGTAATAGACTCAGCAGCCTGAAAAATAGTAGGTAGCGGTTTTCAGTTTCTTTGTCATGTCAGAGTGAAATCCTCATGACCGTAAGGACATCTTTGTAAACGTTGGTAGGAGAAAGTTACTGCAAATTAAGAATTGTTTGATGAAAACAGGTCTTTAACCTTTATCTCTGTGCCATGTATCTGGTGCATAAGTGAGAAATAAATCTGCAATGATTAGTTTTCCCAACTGTGATCTGTTTTCATTATAATACCAAGAGCTCATTATTGGTAATTCATTTTATGAATACAGAGAATCTTTCAGAGATGAATGAGTAGCCCCCTTTCAGCATATTCATACAGAAGAGAAGCTTGCCTTGATTCCAAGGTTAATTGTAGAAAAATCAAATGTGGGAACAACACAAGGAATCATTTTGGGGAATGCTTTTCATCATGTGAATGTATCTCATTGAAAAAAAGTAGATGTCAAATGTTTTTTAATAGTATTTCCAGTTTTATATAAAATTTTAATACATAGAAACATACCAATTCATGCATTATCCATGTGGATACAGGCAATGTTACATATAACTTTAACAACAAATATTTGAGTATTTATTAGATATTAACCCATGGAGTGATAGTAGTCTGTGAGGATCTGTGATAGCATTTTCTTTTTTAGGTTGAAAATCCAAGATCAGGTAGTTTCTTCATTTTAGCTTCTTCTGTGGGCCTACTTGGCTGTTATACAACACATTAGAGGGTCAGTAGGGAACCAAGGTAAGTTCAGAAACACAAAAATGTGCTCTGTGCGGCATTAAAAATAATACAAGGGCTGGAGAGATGCCTTAGTGGTTAAGAGCACTGACTGCTCTTCCAGAGGTCCTGAGTTCCACAGCAACCACATGGTAGCTCACAGTGATCTGTAATGAGATTGGATGCCCTCTCCTGGTGTGTCTGAAGACAGCTATAGTGTACTTACATAAAATAAATAAATCAATTAAAAAATACAAAATTTTGGGAGTAACCACAAGATGAGCAGTACTCTCTTTTGTGGCATTTTCTTTTGATCTGGTTACAATCTTGGTTTCCTCACCATGATGTAGTAGGGATTCCGTCACCTTCAAATTTTACCACACAATTGGCCAAGTTTTACTTAGCCTATGAAACTTTTGAAAGGAATTTTCACAATAAACACATGATATACTCCATAGACACAAAGAAGCAAAATGAGAAGTAAGGCCCAAGCAAGGCTGCTTGAATTTCATTTAGAAGGGGAAGATAAAATAGTCATAGGAGGCAGAAGGACAGGGGAACTGGCTAAGAGAGGGGATGAGGAGAAAAAAGGGAGGGGTTCATGATCAGGTATGGGAGATTCAAGAGAAAGAGAGAGATCCAGGAACATGAATAGAAATCTGCAGCTGGCTGGGATGGGGGTGGAAGGCATCTCTAGGACATGCCAGAGACCTGGGATGGGGGAGGCTCCCAGGATTCAATGTGGGTAACCTTAGTTGAGATTCATAGCATTGGGAATATATAGGAGAGAGCCTGAAGAGGCTGTCTCCTGTAGCTAAATAAGACCTCCAGTAGACGGATAAGGACACCAATCCACCTACATGCTTTTAACCCAAAATTTGTCTTGTTTACAAAAAGATAGAGGGACAAAGATGGAGCAGAAATTGAGGACAGTGTCTACCACTAACCAGCCCAACTTAAGGCACATCCCATGAGCAAACACTACCAATTAAACTCTGTAATGCATGCAGACAGGAGCCTTCAATAACTGTCCTCTGAGAGGATCCAGCCAGTAGCTGACTGAAAGGGATGCAGGGACACGGAGCCAAACATTGGACAGAGCTTGGGGACTCTTACTGAAGAGTTGGGGGAAGTGGATGATGGAAGCCCCTGACTGGGATAGGAACTCCACACGAAAACCAAGAGTCATCTAACCTGGACCACTGAGGAGCTCTTAGAAACTGAGCCACCAAGTAAAGGACTTACACAGGCTAGACAGAGACCCTCAGCATTTAAGTAGCAGAAATGCAGCTCATTCTCCATTTGGAGAAGAAGGGGGAGGAGGATGGCATGGAGTGAGACTTTGTGTAGGGGACTAGGAGGAGGGCCAGTGTTTGGAATGTAGTTAAAAAAATGCTTGATTTTCAGAGAATGCAATTTTAAGAATTGTCTCAAGGGGAAGAAACAAACTAATAAACTATATTTTGTTAGAACCGTTGAAAGCACTAGAGCCAGAAACACTTGCCAGGAAGGAAATAGCAAGCACTTCATGTTACAGTTCTGAGATCTGCAAGCCTGACATTCCTACTGAGGTTCTCAAATCCTGAAGAAGTCTTCAGAATGGTACATATATGTACTCTCGGTGGGCATGTACCTAACTTTGTTTACGGAAGACTTGTTTTCTTTCTTTTCTTTTAAAAATAGTTTCTTCACTTTACATCCAATTCACTTCACCCCCCTTCCGGTCTCCCTCGCACATACCCTCCTTCCAACCTCCTTCAGCTTATCCTCTGAGAGGTGGAGGCCTTCCCTTGGCTATTCCCTTCCCTGGCACATCAAGTCACTTCAGGTCTAGGTATATCCTCTTCCATTGAAGCCAGACAAGGCAGCCCAGTTAGGTGAACAGGATACTCAGTTTGGTAACAGATTCAGGGACAGCCCCTGCTCTAGATGTTTGGGGACCCACATTAAGACCAAGCTGAACATCTACAATATATGTGGGCAGGGGGTGGTGTGGGGGCTTGGTAGAGCCCATGTATGTTCTTAAGTTTGTGGTTCAGTCTCTGGGAACCCCTAAGGGTCCAACTTAGTTGATACTGTTGGTCTTGTGGAATCTCTATCTCTTCAAGGTTCCTCTTTCCCTCCCCTTTTCCTTGCTCATTTCTTAGAAGGCCCACCCCAACATCATCTCCCCTCCAGCCTCTCTCCCAAATTCTTGTCATCCTTCCTAAATTATTTATGTATTCAAATCCAGTGAGTGCATTCAGTGTAGTGCCCATATATGGATGTGGTGTGACCTACTGAGACAAAAAGAGGATCTTGCTTTAAGACCAATCTTAAATAGGGCTTTCTGGTCTTCAGTCACATATTAATCTTTTGTTCCCTCATCTCCCTGGTTTTGAAAACCACAAGACTGGACTTTCTTCTAAGCCTAACACTAATTCCTGTGGTGCACTGGACCTAGCTTTAAGAGTGCTCACTTTTGGGACTCCAGCTCCACTTGGGTTTTTTTTTTTTTTTTTTTTTTTTTTTGGTGTTAGTAATAGAAAACATAACTAATGATGGTTTTATCATAGGGACATTACTCATATACTTGATTAATAAGACCAGAATTGATGTAGTAGTTGTCACACATTGTGTCCTTCAAAAAGATATAATTAAGCTTGGTGTGAAGGCACATAGCTATAATCCCAGCACAAAAGAGACAGAGGAAGGCTTATTTTTATGAGTTTGAGGCCTGCCACATCTATATACTAGGTGAGTTCCAGCCCAGTCAAGGCTACAAGGTGAGACCATATAGTAAAAAAAATTATAAAAATTAAAAACAAAACAAAGAAAGCAAAATAAACCATATGCTTAGTGTCTTAGTTAGGGTTTTCATTGCTGTGAAGAGATACTATGATTAAGACAAAGCAATTCTCAAATTCATCTGGAATAACAAAAAAACCCAGGATAGCTAAAACTATTCTCAACAACAAAAGAAATTCTGGGGGAATCAGTATCCCTGACCTCAAGTACTACTCCCAAGCAATAGTGTTAAAAACTGCATGGAATTCGTACAGTGACAGGTAGGTGGATCAGTGGAATAGGATTGAAGATCCAGAAATGAACCCACATACCTATGGCCACTTGATCCTCCACAAAGGGGCTGAAAACATCCAGTGGAAAAAAGAGAGCCTTTTCAACTAATGGTGCTGGTTCAACTGGAGGTCAGCATGCAGAAGAATGCGAATTGGTCCCTCTTTATTTCCTTGTACTATGCTCAACTCCAAATGGATCAAGGACCTCCACATAAAGCCAGACACTCTGAAGCTAATAGAAAAGAAACTGGGGAAGACCCTTGAGGACATCGGTACAGGGGGAAAGTTCCTGAACAGAACACCAATAGCTTATGCCCTAAGATCAAGAATTGACAAATGGGACCTCATAAAATTACAAAGTTTCTGTAAGGCAAAGGATACCATCAAAAGGACAAATCAGCAACCAACAAATTGGGAAAAGATCTTCGCCAACCCTACATCCAACAGAGGGCTAATATCCAATATATACAAAGAACTCAAGAAGTTAGACCCCAGAAAAGCAAATAACCCTATTAAAATGGGGTAGAGTGCTAAACAAAGAATTTTCACCCGAAGAACTTTGGATGGCTGAGAAGCATCTTAAAAAAAAATGCTCAACATCATTAATCATTAGGGAAATGTAAATCAAAACAACCCTGAGATTTCACCTTACACCGGTCAGAATGGCTAAGATTAAAAACTCAGGAGACATCAAGTGTTGGCTAGGATGTGGAGAAAGAGGAACACTCCTCCCCTGCACGTGGGAATGCAAATTGGTACAACCACTCTGGAAATCAGTCTGGTGGTTCCTCAGAAAACTGGGCACATCACTTCCAGAGGATCCTGCTATACCACTCCTGGGCATATACCCAGAGGATTCCCCAGCATGTAATAAGGATACGTGCTCCACTATGTTCATAGCATCCCTATTTATAATAGTCGGAAGCTGGAAAGAACCCAGGTATCCCTCAATGGAGGAATGGATACAAAATTGTGGTACATATACACAATGAAGTACTATTCAGCCATTAGAAACAATGAATTCATGAAATTCTTAGACAAATGGATGGAGCTAGAGAACATCATACTAAGTGAGGTAACCCAGTCTCAAAAGATCACTCATGGTATGCACTCACTAATAAGAGGATATTAGCCTAGAAAATTGGAATATCCAAAACATAATCTCCACATCAAATGATGTCCAAGAAGAATGGAGGAGGGGCCCCTGTTTATGGAAAGACTCAGTGTAGCAGTATTGGGCAATACCAGAACAGGGAAGTGGGAAGGGGTGGATGGGGAAACAGGGGGAGGGAAGGGAGCTTATGGGACTTTCAGGGAGTGGGAAACCAGAAAAGGGGAAATCATTTGAAATGTAAATAAAAATATATCGAATTTAAAAAAAAAGAAAAAAAGACATTTTATATGTGCAACATATAATTGGGGATGGATTACAGGTTAAAGGTTCAGTACATTGTCAAGCAGAGTAGCATCCAAGTAGGCATGTCTCTGGAGGAGCTGAGGGCGCTACATCTTTGTCCAAAGGAATCCAAGAGCAGACTGCCTCCCACAAGGCTAGGAGGAGGGTCTTAAAGCCCATCCCTACAGGGACACACTTCCTCCAACAAGGCCACATCTATTCCAACAAGACAGCAGTTACCAATAGTGCTCCCCCCTGGGTTAGGCATATTCAACCCATCACATAGGCTTGTTCAAACACATGAGTCTATAGGGCCCATACAAGTCATAGTATAATGCAAAATACATTTAATCCAACTTCAAAAGTTTCCAGTCTTTAACAGTCGTGAAAATGTTAAAAAGTTCAAAGTCTCTTCTGAGATTTGTGCAGTCTCTTAAATATAATCCTGCATAAAGATAAAAATACGGGACTAAAGCAAGACAAAACCAGCTGTGCACCCTCCAAACTTCACGTCTCCATGTCTGATGTCAAAGTACTCTTCACATCTCCAATTCCTTTCATTCTTGATGACTGCTCTTGGCAGATCTAGCATTCAGCTGCAACAAACTTCATTCTCTTGTGCTGCTTCTACTCTGTGTTAACAGCTTTCCTTGGTAGGTACCTCAAGGTTCTGACATCTCAGATACTTCTTAGTGTATCCAAGGCAACCTTCACAGCTTCTTGTTCCAATGTCTGAGATCTACACATGATCTTCGGGGCCCTCATGGGCTTGGGTCCCATCTCCATCCCTGCCCTCTGTAGCACTCTAGGCTCTGGTTGACGTCACTACACTCCATTGCTGCTGCTGTTCTTGGTGAGGTCATCCCTTGGTACTGGCATCTCCCATATCATGGGTCTTCCAACACAATTAGGCTTCACCAATAGCCTCCCATAGGCTCCCTTCATGGTGCCCAGCCTCAACTTCTTTGCATAATCCCTTCAATCATGGGCTAATCAATTGCTACTCAGCCTGTACCTTCACCAATGGCTTTTTCGGGCCTCTAACAGTACCAAGCCTCAGCTGCTCTTCATAATTCCTTCATAACTTCACAGTTCCTTCAAATTCTGTAGCACCTGGGTTATTACACACTACCAAGTCCAGCTGCAGCACCAGGTACAGTCTTGGCTATCTCTATCTGCTGTTAGAAAACACTGCCCAGAAGATTTCACCTCAGTGATTCTGGTCTTTTCTTAATCACCACTAAGTTCTTAGCTCCAGCTAACCAACATCTATTATCCCAGTAGTCCTTCTATTTCTGACTCTAAAGCCAGGTCTAAGAGGCAGAAGCATTTAAAGAAATACAGGAGAAGTTTGGTCAACAGGCTGAGATCATGAAAGAGGAAACACAAAAATCCTTTAAAGAAGTACAGGAAAACACAAACAAGCAAGTGAAGGAGCTGAGCAAAACCATCCAGGATCTAAAAACAGAAGTAAATCTAAGAAATCACAAAGGGAGACAAATTTGGAGATAGAAAACCTTGGAAAGAAATCAGGGATCATAGATGCAAATATCAGCAACAGAATACAAGAGATAGAAGAAAGAATCTCAGATGCCAAAGGTACTATAGAAACCATGGACTCAACAGTCAAAGAATATGCAAAATGCAAAAATCTTGTAATCCAAAACATCCAGGAAATCCAGGACACAATGAGAAGGCCAAACCTAAGGATCATAGGCATAGATGAAACTGAAGAGTTACAACTTACAGGGCCAGAAAATATCTAATAAAATTATGGAAGAAAACTTCCCTAACCTAAAAAGAGAGATGCCCATGAATATACAAGAAGCCTACAGAACTCCAAACAGACTGGACCAAAACAGAGATACCTCCCATCACATAATAATCAAAACCCAAAATATACTAAACAAAGAATATTAAAGGCAGTAAGAGAAAAAGGCCAAGTAACATATAAAGGAAGACCTATCAGAATCACACCAGACTTCTCACCAGAGACTATGAAAGCTAGAAGATCCTGGGCAGATCTCATGCAGTCTCTAAGAGAACCCAAATGCCAGCCAAGACTACTATACCCAGCAAAACTCTCAATCACCATAGATGGAGAAACCAAGATATTCCATGACAAAACAAAATTTACACAATATCTTTCTACAAACCCAGCCTTACAAAGGATAATAGGAGGAAAACACCAATACAAGGAGGGAAACTTCACCCTGGAAAAAGCAAGATAGTAACCTTCTTTCATCAAATCCAAAAGAAGATAAACAATCAAATATAAAAAACAACATCAAAAATGACAGGAAGTAATAATCACTATTCCTTAATATCACTTAACATCAATGGACTTAGTTCCCCAATAAAAAGACATAGACTAACAGATTGGATACATAAACAGGACCCTACATTTTGCTGCATACAGGAAACACATCTTAGAGTCAAAGACAAACACTAAGAGTAAAAGTCTGGAAGACAATTTTACAAGCAAATGGTCTCAGGAAATAAGCCGGAGTAGCCACTCTAATTGCAGATAAAATTGACTTTCAACCTAAAGTCATCAAAAGAGACACTGAGGGACACTTCTTGCTAGTCAAAGGAAAAATACACCAAGAAGAACTCTCAATCCTGAACATCTATGCTCCAAATGCAAAAGTACCCTCATTCATAAAAGAAACTTTACTAAAGCTCAAAGCACACATTGTACTTAACACAATAATTGTGGGTGACTTCAACACTCCACTCTCCTCAATGGACCTATTAGGAAAAGAGAAACTAAACAGAAACACAGTGAAACTAATTGAAGCTTTGGACCAATTAGAGTTAGTGTATGTATATATATATATATATATATATATATATATATATATATATATATATATATATATATATGGATAGAACATTTCATCCTAAAGCAAAAGAATATACCTTTTTCTCAGCACCTCATGGGACCTTTCCTAAATCGATCATATAATTGTTCTCAAGACAGACCTCAACAAATATAAGAAGATCGAACTAATCCCATGCCTCCTATCAGATCACTATGGAGTAAAAGTGGTCTTCAATAGCAACAAAATCAATAGAAAGCATACATACACATGGAAACTGAACAATAGTCTACTCAATGATACCTTGGTCAGGGAAGAAATACAGACAGAAATCAAAGACTTTTTAGAATTTAATGAAAATGAAGACACAACATACCCAAATCTATGGGACACAATGAAAGCAGTGCTAAGAGGAAAACTCATAGCCCTGAGTGCCTTTAAAAAGAAAATGGAGAGAGCATATACTAGCAGCTTAGTGACACACTTGAAAGCCCTGCAACAAAAAGAAGCTAGTTCACCCAGGAGGAGTAGAAGACAGGAAATCATCAAACTCAGGGCTGAAATCAATCAAGTAGAAACAAAGAGAACCATACTAAGAATCAACAAAACCAGGAGCTGGTTCTTTAAAAAAATCAACAAGATAGATAAACCCTTAGCCAGACTAACCAAGGGGCACAGAGACAGTATCCAGATTAACAAAATTAGAAATGAAAAGGGAGCTATAACAACAGAAATGGAGGAAATTAAAAAAAAATCATTAGATACTACTACAAAAATCTATACTCAAGACAACTGGAGAATCTGTAGGAAATGGATAGTTTCCTGGACAGATATCAAACACCAAAATTAAATCAGGATCAACTAGATCATCTAAAGAGTCCCATAACTCAAGGAACTCAAGAAGTTAGACCCCAGGGAACCAAATAACCCTATTACAAAATGGGGTGCAGATCTAAACAAAGAATTTTCACCTGAATAAATTTGTATGACTGAGAAGTACCTTAAGAAATGTTCAACATCTTTAGTCATTAGGGAAATGCAAATCAAAACAACCCTGAGATTTCACCTCACACCAGTCAGAATGGCTGAGGTTAAAACTCAGGAGACAGCAGGTGTTGGCAAGGATGTGGAGAAAGAGGAACACTCCTCCACTGCTGGTGGAATTGCAAGATGGTACAACCACTCTGGAAATCAGTCTAGCGGTTGCTCAGAAAACTGAATGTGACACTTCCGGAGGACCCTGCTATATCACTCCTGGGCATATAGCCAGAGGATTCCCCGGCATGCAAGAAGGACACATGCTCCACTATGTTCATAGCAGCCTTATTTATATTAGCCAGAAGCTAGAAAGAATCCAGATGTCCCTCAATGGAGGAATTGATACAGAAAGTGTGGTATATTTACACAATGGAATACTACTCATCCATTAAAAACAATGAATTCATGAAATTTTTAGGCAAATGGTTGGAATTGAAAAATATCATCCTAAGTGAGGTAACCCAGTCACAAAAGAATATACATGGAATGCAATCACTGATAAGTGGATATTAACTAGCCCAGAAGATCTGAATACCCAAGACAAAAATAGCATATCAAATGACTCCCATGACGAAGTAAGGAGAGGGCCCTGATCCTGGAAAGGCCTGATCCAGCATGGTAGGGGAGTAACAGGACAGAGAAAAAGGAGAGAGGTGATTGGAGTATGGGTGTAGAGAAGGCTTATGGGACATATGGGGAGGGGGGGACTGGAAAAGGGGAAAGCATTTGAAATGTAAACAAAGAATTTAGAAAATAAAAAATAAATAAAAAAGAATTTAATCACATGTTGAATCAAATTTTGTCTAGTCTCTTGTTCCTCTCTGCGCCAATGATAAAAATAATTCTGTTTTTCCCCTCAGATAAATGGAGTCAGACATTTTGCAAACCCCCCAGGAAACACTCAACTGCTTCATTTGCCAGGGCATCATTTTGGATCCAGTTCTCTTAAGGTGTGGCCATACCTTCTGCAAGGCCTGTCTCATCCTTTCTTCAGAAGACTTCAGAATCTGACACTGCCCTATGTGTAGGCAAGCATCCCATTGGATGTTCATAAATAAAATCACTATGAGGAATCTGGTATCCACTGTGAGAGAAAACAGGCTCATGAAGTATTTGAGTTCTGAGGAACACAAGTGCATGACCCACAAGGAGAGAAAGATGAAATTCTGTGGTGAGAGCAGGGCCCTTCTCTGCCAATTGTGTTCTGACTCCCAGGATCACAGAGGTCACAGACACTGCCTCATTGGAGTGAGTGTCTATATGCAAATGGTAAGTGATGCTTCTGAGAAAAAATAATGATGAGAGCTTAAGAGAGGGAGGCTTAGCAGATCACAGGAAGAAGCTTGTCCTGATTCTGAGGAATCCACTGTACTCCAAATCTTGTCACTTTTTAAACAGGGAGCGAGGAATGACTATAAAATGTAAATATTCCTTGAGAGGTGCATAAGTATAAATATCATTTCTAGTTTCATGATTCATTAGATTCATGCCACTGAAAAGTATAATCATCGTAAATTTACATCTTTAAAAAGTGCTTGTGACATCTGCTTAAAGTCCCAAAAGTACATTGGAATGAGCTGGTTAGAAGCATCTGGTGATCCCAATCTGATGCTAATTATCCAGACAATCTTCAATTACAGTACATCACTTTGAGCACACGGTGGTTGTGTTTTGTAATTCTATGGTCTGAAATCTAAAGTTTCATAGTTACTAAAAATACACTGTGATCCTTCTTCTACCGTCTCTAAAGTAATTGTGTTCAGTGCTTGAGTTTGTCCGTCAGGTAACTCATTATTCATCTAAGGATGATATTTATTTATTTATGTATTTGCTTATTTGTTTATTTATTACAGCTGAAACTTGAAAAGCAAATGGCATCTTTATGGAAGAAGTTCCAAGAACAGGAGGAAGATCTAAGGGCAGAGAAGAGAAGAATCTTTCAGAGGTTGGTGGATATGAGCCTGATTTGTAAAGTCAACCAGAGGCAGATATCTTGCAAACTTGGTCAGTCACAATTTGAAGATCATACATGGGATGTCATGCTAGGAATTCCTTTTTTGTTAACCTTAAATACTTAAAGGCAAAATCCAATTTTGAACACAGAGAGAAAGGCCTGGCTGTGTGACAGAAAAGTTTGATAATAATGGGTGATTTTCTGAGTGTTTAGCAGAGTACATCAGACTCTATCACTCCACTTGGAATTTTGGGTGCTATGTATGTGCAAAGTTGCATTTTTCTTTTCTTTTTTCTTTGTTTTTTCTTTTTTCTTTTTTCTTTTGAGACAGGGTCTCTCTGTGTAGCCCTGGCAGTCCTGGAACTTACTCTGTATACCAGGCTGGCCTCAAACTCAGAAATCTGCCTGCTTCTGCCTCCCAAGTGCTACGATTAAAGGCGTGTACTACCACTGCACGACCCAAAGTTGCATTTTTGAGTGAACATATTATCAGTGAAAACCTTTTATTTCCAGATACCTCAGAATCTCATTTAATAGTGGAAAATGGTAATGGGAAAGGATGGGTTTGTTTGCTTCCTTTATTAATAACAAAGAAATGTACAAAATCAAATAATTTACATTTTCTGAAAAGTGTGGACAGTAAATCAGTGTGTGCAGCACCGTGGTGGGATCCTGTAGGTGAATTTAAACATAGAAGAACTCAGTGGAGAGGATCAAATACTCTCCAGATGTGATCTAGGATGTCCCTTTTCCTTCAGCACTATGTAACCCCCATGGGAGGAAATAACCAGGACAGACTATAGCAAACTAATCAGCCTCTCGATGAAGAAGAGAATCATTATATGGAGTGTATGAAAATCAAAGCAATACTATTTTAGAGGAGCTCAGGAAAAGTGAAGCCATGATGGTCCACAAGAGGAGTCAACCTATAGAAATGTGTCAGGAGCTGATGGTGCTGTCCCAGAAGCCATATGAGGGGTGCTTCTGCAGGTAAGCGTGGAAGAATGCTTGAAACAGCTTTATTATCTGAGGCCCAGCCTTATGACTGTTACATCTGAGACCCCTTTCTATATCCCCTGTACTTATTATCAGGTTTTAATAAAATGTGGAGAGATAATTTCTGTAATATCCTAAAAAGAGCAAGCTTGTTGACATTGTGTCAGTAGATACCCCACTGAATATCTCATATTTTGTGATTGTAGCTTGCTCCTTTGAATCCCCAAATTAAGTGATTCTTGTTACCAAATACCCCATTTTACCTCTACTTGGATGTTAGTACAGTTTTAAAGTAGTCTACCATAAGTTTGTTCTGTTTGAAAGCTGTGTTTTTGAGATTTCTTTGGGAGGTGGGGGATTTGATATATGTTCTTCTTTTGTGGTACACAATGGCCTTGGACTCACAGGATTCCTGAGACCTAAACCAGGAATTCTAGAGTTACAGATATGCAGCACCATGTAGGGGTTAGACCTCAGTTGTAAAGTACCCTTAATGAAATATCCTATGCTTTCTGTACAAGATCAAAAAAGTCCTCTTTGCAGACAGCTGAAAGTTACAAAGCAGTGTATAACTCCTACCCATCTGCTTCTCAAATATTCTCACAGCTTGATTTCATTAAGAATCCATTCCATTGTGCTAATCCACTTCGTGGCATTACCCTGGGATATGAAAATGCATTTGCAGGATGAATCGATGTAGTGATGACTGACAATTATATAAAGATAATAAAACTTTTTTTATATATAAAGATATAATAAAACTTTATGGGCTGGAGAGATGGCTCAGTAGTTAAGAACACTGACTGTTCTTCCAATGGTTCAATTCCCAGCAGCCACATGGTGGCTCACAACCACCTGTAATGGGATCTGATGCCCTCTTCTGGTGTGTCTGTAGGGAGCAATAGTGTACTCATATACATGAAATGAAGACATAAATCTCTAAAAAATAACTTTATATATAGAGAGAGCTACATTGTGTGATGTTTCTTCAGATATCTAAGCATCTTTTGCTTTGCAAGATTTGGATGACTTGTTCAGAAGGTGAGTTTAACCCTCAGTGAAAGCCAGGATACCCTGAAGTATGGTACAAAGCTGAGCAAGCTCACTTAGCAATGTACAGATACACTTTATATAGACAATACTTAGTTGTTCATGGATGATCGGTGTGGGATTGTTTTCATAGATATGATGCCTGTTTGCCTTTACCAGACAGTGCCTTTTCTTTCTCCCTGTGAGAGAAGCAGTGTATGTAACGGGCTTGAGCTAAAATTTGTCATTTTCAAATCCTGATCATTAAGGCCCATGGGCTGTACTTTCCTGGTAGTAGAAGAAAGGGGCAGGAAGCATGGGAAAGATGTTGGTAACAGGAAGGGCTTGAGAAAGAGCATCTAAGAGGAAACTACCCTGTCTCCTGACCATGGAGTTTCTCTAATATCAGAAAATGTTCTGTGTGAAAAATGTTCAGGTAAATGTTTCCTTTTAATAATTTGATTTGGTAGAAGTACCTATGTGAGTGCACAGGTGTGCAGGACACAGGACCACTCTCAGGAGTCCATCCTCTCCTTACACCATGGGTTCCTGAGATTGAACTTCAGTTGTCAGGTTGTGTGAGAAGGGTTTTAATACTTAGCTCTGAGTGGAGATTTCTCCTCATCACTGGGGTGATATCTGTCGCACAGACTGATCAATGTCTTCTCCTTGCAGGAGTGAGTTAGTGCAGCTGAGCCTGATGACACAGGGTATGAAACCAAAACTCAGTGCCCATCCCAACACTGGGCTGACGGCAAGGTTCAGCTGCTTCCAAGGTGAGTGTCAGCACTGATATAATGACCCGAGGTGCGCTTCAACAGTGAGATGATCTTTGTACAATGAATATTTTAATTCACTGAAAAGATATGTCTAGTTAAGTCACATTGTAATCATATTTAGGCAGATGGTCATTTTACAAACAAAAATTAATGAATACCAATTTAGTGATGTACATGATTCACGCTGAAAACTATGGTATCATTTGTTCCTTGAGACACACAGAATGATTAATTCAGATCGATTAAAATATTTGTATGTTTTCTATTAAATATTTTAGCAGTTGATTTTTTATTTTGGAGACAGTATTTCTCTTTGTATCCCTGGCTATCCTGGGACTCGCTCTGTAAACCAGGCTGGGCTTGGACTCACGGACATCCACCTGCCTTTGGCTCTGGAGTGCTTTAATTAAAGACATGTGAAGCCATGCTCAGCTATCAGTTGAATTTTTAAAGTGTATTATATTTCATAGATTAAAAATTCACAAGATATAGTGGCACCCACTTGTAACCCCAGTATTAAAAGCATGGCATCCGCAGGACTGCCCATGAGTTTGAGGCCAAATAGGTTGACATAGTAACTTCCATGCCAGTCAAGGGTATATAGCAAGAAGTCCTATCTCAAAGAAACTACAGAAATGTTCATTAAACAAATTCAAACAGACAAAGCCATATATCCCAGGTAATAAAAATAAAACAAGTTGATAAGACACAGGGCAGTCTGAATTACACTGGGAGATCAAAATATGGATTGTAACATCACAGGTAAAGAATATAGGAGGAACCAGGGTTTAGTTAAATGCAGATAATTGCTACTAGCGAACAACTTTTAATGCATGCTTAGATTTATCTTTCATACAAATCTGTATAGTGGGATGAAAATCAAAACAATAAGATGAAAACAATCCTGACCTAGGACTTAGGAATAACTTTTCATAGAGACTCAGGGGTACAGCCTTCAGGGGGGTCCTCATTTTGTTGTACACAACTTGTTTGCCTGGTGTAGCTAAAGCTCCTGACAGAACTGTGCTATGGCTTCTACCTCTGCAGCTTCTGCAGATTTTCAAAGAAGTGTTCATTATGTAGTCGTTCTCTTTCTTTGGGTGAACTTCTTGACTTTGATTTACCTGGGCTATAGCTACCCTTCCAGTCTTAGACTTTCTATTTTTAAAATCCAGTAAATGTCTAGGAATCTGTCTCTCTCTATCACCTGATAAATGTAAATATTTGTTTTAAGTAAAATGTCTCTTCCCACAGTGAAAATATTCTTTCAAAATTTCATCATATTCAATTGCAACCCAAGCCTAGTTTTTGATGACAGAAAATCCATTTCTGGATTTAGCTGGATCCTGTAGTGCTTCCTGGGGAGCAGACAGCTCCACCACTGGGAAATATTAGTGGGAACTGGATTTGAAAGACCATGAGCAATGGACTGTAGGAGTCTGTAACAATGCCTGGTTAAAGAAGAGAAGCTATGACATTGGATCTGAAAGTGCATTTCTTCTTGTATATTTGAAGGAGGGTGATCATTACAGTCTCCGCACCACCTGCCCAACATTTCACCACTATAGAGAGAAACTAGCTGGCTGGGTTGGTGTGTTCCTTGATTGTGAGGGTGGATGTGTGAGTTTTCTGACGGTAGCCGAGAGTTCCCTCATATACAACTACTGCCCTGGAACTTTCCATTGCACTGTCAGGCCTTTCTTCTCTACTGTCTACACATGATTATAGGAAGCTGTATATGCTAGTGCTTTTCCATGGTAATGTGTCGTCTCTTTATTGCAATTGAATATTGTGATGGTTTGTATGTGCTTGGCATTATTAGAAGGTATGGTGTTGGAGTAGGTGTGTCACTGTGGGTGCGGGCTTCAAGAACATTATCCCAGCTGCATGAAAGCCAATTTTCAACTAGAAGCCTTCAGGTGAAGATGTAGAATCCTCAGCTCTGCCTGCACCATGCCTGCCTAGATGTTGCCATGCTCCTACTTTGATGATAATGGATTGAACCTCTGAACCTGTAAGCCAGCCCCAATTAAATATTGTCCTTTATAAGATTTACCTTGTCCATGGTGTCTATTGACAGCAGTAAACCCTAACTTAAGACAAATATCACAATGATATTAAATGTAAAAGATGGGTGACTGCTCGTTTCTTATCTGTGGTCCACATGTTCCTCCCAGAATACTTACTTTCACAGTGGTTAATGCTTTTTGTTTGTTTGTTTTTACATATTTGTGAGAATAACTAATTCGAATATTGGATCTACTGTAGACCTAGAACTTTTTAAGTGTGCTCAGGATACCTAGTGGGATTCCAGCCATTAAAATATTATGTATCTGTGTGACTTCATTTTGGCAATCAGAAGCACAGATCTAATGTAGGCAGATTTGTTGATCAATAAAAGCTTGAATCCTTATTTAATCTAAACAAATATAATTATTTATCATCTGGGATGGAACAAAAAAACAGACTCTCATTCTTCAGAGGGAAGGGATTTTTTTTTTATAAATTAATTTTTTATTAGATATAATTTATTTACATTTCAAATGATTTCCCCTTTTCTAGCCCCCCCACTCCCCGAAAGTCCCGTAAGCCCCCTTCTCTTCCCCTGTCCTCCCTCCCACCCCTTCCCACTTCCCCGTTCTGGTTTTGCCGAATACTGTTTCACTGAGTCTTTCCAGAACCAGGGGCCACTCCTCCTTTCTTCTTGTATCTCATTTGATGTGTGGATTATGTTTTGGGTATTCCAGTTTTCTAGGTTAATAACCACTTATTAGTGAGTGCATACCATGATTCACCTTTTGAGTCTGGGTTACCTCACTTAGTATGATGTTCTCTAGCTCCATCCATTTGCCTAAGAATTTCATGAATTCATTGTTTCTAATGGCTGAATAGTACTCCATTGTGTAGATATACCACATTTTTTGTATCCACTCTTCTGTTGAGGGATACCTGGGTTCTTTACAGCATCTGGCAATTATAAATAGGGCTGCTATGAACATAGTAGAGCATGTATCCTTATTACATGGTGGGGAATCCTCTGGATATATGCCCAGGAGTGGTATAGCAGAATCTTCTGGAAGTGAGGTGCCCAGTTTTCGGAGGAACCGCCAGACTGATTTCCAGAGTGGTTGTACCAATTTGCAACCCCACCAGCAGTGGAGGAGTGTTCCTCTTTCTCCACATCCTCTCCAACACCTGCTATCTCCTGAATTTTTAATCTTAGCCATTCTGACTGGTGTAAGATGAAATCTTAGGGTTGTTTTGATTTGCATTTCCCTAATGACTAATGAAGTTGAGCATTTTTTAAGATGCTTCTCTGCCATCCGAAGTTCTTCAGGTGAAAATTCTTTGTTTGACTCTGTACCCCATTTTTTAATAGGGTTGTTCGGTTTTCTGGAGTCTAACTTCTTGAGTTCTTTATATATATTGGATATTAGCCCTCTATCTGATGTAGGATTGGTGAAGATCTTTTCCCAATTTGTTGGTTGCCGATCTGTCCTCTTGATGGTGTCCTTTGCCTTACAGAAACTCTGTAACCTTATGAGGTCCCATTTGTCAATTCTTGCTCTTAGAGCATACGCTATTGGTGTTCTGTTCAGAAACTTTCTCCCTGTACCGATGTCCTCAAGGGTCTTCCCCAGTTTCTTTTCTATTAGCTTCAGAGTGTCTGGCTTTATGTGGAGGTCCTTGATCCATTTGGATTTGAGCTTAGTACAAGGAGACAAGGATGGATCAATTCGCATTCTTCTGCATGCTGACCTCCAGTTGAACCAGCACCATTTGTTGAAAATGCTATCTTTTTTCCATTGGATGTTTTCAGCCTCTTTGTCGAGGATCAAGTGGCCATAGGTGTGTGGGTTCATTTCTGGATCTTCAATCCTGTTCCATTGATCCTCCTGCCTGTCACTGTACCAATACCATGCAGTTTTTATTTAACACTATTGCTCTGTAGTATTGCTTGAGGTCAGGGATACTGATTCCCCCAGATTTTCTTTTGTTGCTGAGAATAGTTTTAGCTATCCTGGGTTTTTTGTTGTTCCAGATGAATTTGATAATTGCTCTTTCTAACTCTGTGAAGAATTGAGTTGGGATTTTGATGGGTATTGCATTGAATCCGTATAGTGCTTTAGGCAAAATGGCCATTTTAACTATATTGATTCTACCGATCCATGAGCATGGGAGGTTTTCCCATTTTTTGAGGTCTTCTTCCATTTCCTTCTTCAGAGTCTTGAAGTTCTTGTCATACAGATCTTTCACATGTTTGGTAAGAGTCACCCCAAGATACTTTATACTGTTTGTGGCTATTGTGAAGGGGGTCATTTCCCTAATTTCTTTCTCAGCCTGCTTATCCTTTGAGTATAGGAAGGCCACTGATTTGCTGGAGTTGATTTTATAACCTGCCACTTTGCTGAAGTTGTTTATCAGCTGTAGGAGCTCTCTAGTGGAGTTCTTTGGGTCACTTAGGTAGACGATCATGTCGTCTGCAAATAATGATAGTTTGACTTCTTCCTTTTCAATTTGTATCCCTTTGACCTCCTTATGTTGTCGAATTGCCCGAGCTAGTACCTCAAGTACAATATTGAAAAGATAAGGAAAAAGGGGGCAGCCTTGTCTGGTCCCTGATTTCAGTGGGATTGCTTCAAGTTTCTCTCCATTTAGTTTGATGCTGGCTACCGGTTTGCTGTATATTGCTTTTACTATGTTTAGGTATGGGCCTTGAATTCCTGTTCTCTCCAAGACTTAAAGCATGAAGGGATGCTGAATTTTGTCAAATGCTTTTTCAGCATCCAATGAAATGACCATGTGGTTTTGTTCTTTGAGTTTGTTTATGTAGTGGATTGTATTGATGGATTTCCGTATATTGAACCAACCCTGCATTCCCGGGATAAAGCCTACTTGATCATGGTGGATGATCGTTTTGATGTGTTCTTGGATTCGGTTGGCAAGAATTTTATTGAGTATTTTTGCATCGATGTTCATAAGGGAAATTGGTCTGAAGTTCTCTTTCTTTGTTGGATCTTTTTGTGGCTTTGGTATCAGCGTAATTGTGGCTTCGTAGAAGGAATTGGGTAGTGTTCCTTCTGTTTCTATTTTGTGGATTAGTTTGAAGAGTATTGGTGTTAACTCTTCTTTGAAGGTCTGGTAGAACTCTGCACTGAAGCCATCTGGTCCTGTGCTTTTTTTGGTTGGAAGACTTTCTATGACTCCTTCTATTTCTTTAGGCATTATGGGACTGTTTAGATGATCTATGTGCTCCTGATTTAATTTTGGTATTTGGTATCTGTCAAGGAAATTGTCCGTTTCCTCCAGGTTCTCCAGTTGTGTTGAGTACAGGCTCTTGTAGTAGGATCTGATGATTCTTTGGATTTCCTCAGTTTCCGTTGTTATATCTCCCTTTTCATTTCTAAGTTTGTTAATTTGGATACTTTCTCTGTGCCCTTTGGTCAGTCTGGCTAAGGGTTTATCTATCTTGTTGATTTTCTCAAAGAACCAGCTCCTGGTTTTGTTGATTTTTTGTATGGTTCTCTTTGTTTCTACTTGATTGATTTCGGCCCTGAGTTTGATGATTTCCTGCCTTCTACTCCTCCTGGGCGAAATAGCTTCTTTTTGTTCTAGGGCTTTCAGGTGTGTCATTAAGCTGGTAATGTATGCTCTCTCCATTTTCTTTTTGGAGGCACTCAGGGCTATGAGTTTTCCTCTTAGCACTGCTTTCATTGTGTCCCATAGATTTGGGTATGTTGTGTTTTCATTTTCATTATGTTCTAAAAAGTCTTTAATTTCTTTCTTTATTTCTTCCTTGACCAAGGTATCATTGAGTAGAGTATTGTTCAGTTTCCACGTGTATGTGGGTTTTCTGTTGTTTCTGTTGCTATTGAAGATCACTTTTACTCCATAGTGATCAGATAGGAGGCATGGGATTAGTTCTATCTTCTTATATTTGTTTAGGTCTGTCTTGTGACCAATTATATGGTCGATTTTGGAGAAGGTACCATGAGGTGCTGAGAAAAAGGTATATTCTTTTGTTTTAGGATAGAATGTTCTATATATATCTGTTAAATCTAATTGGTCCAAAGCTTCAATTAGTTTCATTGTGTCCCTGTTTAGTTTCTGTTTTCCTGATCGGTCCATTGAGGAAAGTGCAGTGTTGAAGTCACCCACAATTATTGTGTTAGGTGCAATGTGTGCTTTTAGTTTTAATAAAGTTTCTTTTATGAAAGAGGGTGCCCTTCCATTTGGGGCATAGATGTTCAGGATTGACAGTTCTTCTTTTTGTATTTTTCCTTTGACCAGCAAGAAGTGACCCTCAGGGTCCCTTTTGATGACTTTGGGTTGAAAGTCAATTTTATCTGATATTAAAATGGCTACTCCAGCTTGTTTCCTGAGACCATTTGCTTGTAAAAGGATTTTTTTTTTGTTAGATTTTCTGGATTTTTTTCACTTCCATTATTTTCAAGCTGTTTTATATTATGGACTTGAACACTTGAAAAAATGTTAAGTAACCCCTTAGTGCACCTGAGGTCCATGCTGACTAATTCCTAACTCAAGTGGACTGTGCAACTTTTGGAGTCTAAATATACTCATATTTGCTAAATGGGAGTTAGGCAGTATTAGTATTAGTGTTAGTGTTAATGTTAGCATTTTTTTTTAGTAATAACAATAGTTCTAAAGTTGTACTGAGTGCTCATCTGTAGGAATTGCTCTGGCTCCTTTGTGTGCAAGGAAGATATGTGATCCTTATGCCAAGGCTAGTGGATAGGCTGCAATATGGCCCATTTTTTACCAAGGAGGAAACAAAGTATAGAGAAGTCAGATATGTTGTTGCAGTCACATGGATGGAGCCCTGAGCCCTGAAATGAAGCCAGCCCTGTTGTAATTGGAGTTAGTGCTCTTCCTATCTCTGCTGTGCTTCTGTACCACATCTGGCTCTGAAATTCTCATAGCGTTTCCAGGCATAGTTCAAGTGTAATGAGAAGATAGCTTTCATGTTTTTTTTTTTTGATCAGTGTGGGGCAGTTTCCTTTCAGAAAAGGAAAAAGAGAAAAAAAAAGTTAAATATCTATTTCCCCATCCTACGGGGCCACCAGACCATTGGCATAGACATGTGGCTGTGTGTTTTCTACCAATTTGCCATGCCCGTGTCTACTGGCTCACTGTGTAGCACTGTTTGCCACCAGCAGAATAAGTCATTTCTCTTAGCTGTAATATAGAATTCAGATTGCTTTAAAATGAGCTCAAATACCTCTTCCCTTTTTCCCTTTTTTATTTTTTCAAATTAAAGATTTACATGGAAAATATTTTAGATAAACATGTTAAAATTGACATTTTCATGGAAAATTAAAGAGTAAAGTGGTAGACATGTAAAACATTGCTAAATTAACTCAAATATTGAATAGAAACATTTTATGATAGAATTGAAGATTTACATGGAAAATATATCAGATGAAATTGTAGAAAAATGTAGAAAAGCATGTTAGAATTGAAGATTATCATGGAAATTTTTATATAGCTATAATAGTGGTAGTCATAAATGTATTTCTAATGCAAATCTTGGATTTTATCACAAATATTTTTAATTCCACCTTCAATTAATTTAGAAAGACTTTTTATATCTACCATTTTATATGTAAAATTTTCTCTTAGCTGGAATACAGAATTGAGATTGCTTTAAAATGATTTCAAACACCTCTTCCCTTTTTCCCTTTTTTATTTTTTTAAATTAAAGATTTACATGTAAAATATTTCAGATAAACACGTTAAAATTGACAATTTTCATGGAAAATTAAAGAGTAACGTGGTAGACATGTGTCTTAGTCAGGGTTTCTATTCCTGCACAAACATCATGACCGAGAAGCAAGTTGGGGAGGAAAGGTTTTATTGAGCTTACACTTCCACGTTGCAGTTCATCACTAAAGGAAGTCAGGACTGGAACTCAAGCAGGTCAGAAAGCAGGAGCTGATGCAGAGGCCATGGAGGGATGTTTCTTACTGACTTGCTTCCCCTGGCTTGCTCATCCTGTTCTCTTATAGAACCCAAGAGTACCAGCCTGAAGGTGGTACCACCCACAAGGGGCCCTCCCCACTTGATCACTAATTGAGAAAATGCTCCACAGCTGGATCTCATGGAGGCATTTCCCCAACTGAAGCTCCTTTCTTAGTGATAACTCCAGCCTGTGTCAAGTTGACACACAAAACTAGTTAGTACAACATTAGCCAGTAAAACATTGCTAAATTAATTGAAATATGGAATAGAAATATTTTATGATAGAATTGAGGATTTACATGGAAAATATATCAGATGTAATTGTAGAAAAATGTAGAAAAGCATGTTAGAATTGAAGATTATCATGGAAAATTTTATATAGCTATAATAGTAGTAGTCTTAAATGTATTCCTAATGCAAATCTTGGATTTTATCACAAATATTTTTAATTCCACCTTCAATTAATTTAGAAAGACTTTTTATATCTACCATTTTATATGTAAAAATTTCCATGAACTAGTCAATTATAATGTGTTTGTCTATATATTTCTTGAATTTTACCAGAAATATTTTCCATGTAAATCTTCAATTTTATCTGAAAATGTTTATAATTCCACCTTCAATCAACTTAAAATTATATTTATGCCTATCATTTTATCTGTATAATTTCCATGATGATCTTTAATTTTAACATGTTTTTCTATATATTCAATTTTATCAGAAATATTTTCCATGTAAAGCTACAAATTTATCAGAAAATGTTTACAATTCCACTTTCATACACCTCTTCTATCATTTTGACAACATAAACTCCCAGTTGTAAAAGAAAAGATCTGAGAACCTGCATAGGAGATTCTTGAACAGTGCATTTGTGCATGTGTGCATGTGTGTGTGTGTGTGTGCGCGTGAGAGAGAGAGAGAGAGAGAGAGAGATGTTCTTTCATACCTCTATTAGGTAGTGTTTTCCTACTATATATACGCTAATATCTCTGTGACTCCAAGATAATTCACACAATATGTTAGTAAGGAGTTAGATTTTAGAGTAACAAATACTCTGTGTCTTTCTCATGCTGGGCTAGACAATGGGAGCATAGTGTAAACCTATAGAGCTTGTGAGGCTCTTTGCCATAGGCTCATTTATGACCTCTGGGCTAGAAGACACTTGTCTTCACTTAAGGTGTACATAGTGCAGCAGAAGTTTTTCTGAGCCCCTCCCAGAGCCAACCAGAAGAAACATAGTATCTGAAATGTTTTAGCTAGACTCAAATCAGGCCAAGTTAGAAAGAAGAGTCTTTGAGAAGGTGGACTGACTTACAGTAAGACAGCACTAAGCAAGCAGACTTATAACAAAATAGAAATGGAACAGCCAGTGTTCAATACAGTTGATTGCATAGAACTTTTAAATACTTGTAATTAATGAAGACATAAACATTTTTAGAAGATAAGAAACAAACTAAAAATAATCTCACATATTAAAGTTTTCAGACTTCCTATAAGTTAATAAAGCCATTGAAAACTGGGTAAAAGATAGGAACATGCAGTTCTAAGAATTAGTCAATAAATATGAATATATGCTCAGCATGAAGAGAAGTTGTACTAGTAACCAAGGGGAAATGAATGAACACAAACTAACTAAGTGTGTGTATTTAGTGTAACAAAGTGGAGGAATGTGATAGACTACTAGGACTCATGTTCACCTCCTTGCACCAGGGCAATGCTGGGCACTCTTACCATGTTTATGGCAGGTTTATAAATTAGTAGATCCACCATGGAAGAGAAAACTCCAGTCATTTCAAAGTGGATATACACCATCATTAAATAACTCTACAAGCAAATATCCACCCTAGAAAACATGCCTATACTGAGGGAAAGGCCTAAATAACTTAAATAAATATACTCCAGCAGGAAGAGACAAGCTCTTCAATGGCATGTACATACAGCAAAACACATGAAGAACTCTTTTAATTTTTATTCATGGTGCTAGAGGTTGAATTAGAGACCTTGCTCACAGACTACAGGGACTCTACAATTGATGTACTTCCTCAGGCCAAAAAAATGTCCTTTAAAATGTTATTTTAGTGCCCTGGGTTGACAAAAGCAGTTACAGCATAAATCTATGTATTATTTGAGTGGGGGAGATGAAAGGGTCCTTCATGTGCCCAGAAGTGGCTTTCTGCTGCCTTACTGTGTAGTTGAAGATTACCTTGAAGTTTTGGTCCTCTTATCTTCCTTTTTATGTTCCAGAATGGGCACTTCCATGTATAGACAAGATACCAATTTGTAAAATATTTCCCAGAAGGACTAACCATGAGGCTAAGGATACAGTACACTGATAGAACATATGCTCAGACCACGTTAGGCTCTAGATTTAATCCCTAGTGACAAAGGGCCATGAGGGAGTCTGGTTATCCACACATGAGAGTGTGCTAAGAAAACGGAAAAGCTTGGTGTGTAAGTAATGAATGTACAAAACCATACATATGGTTGACTATTACAACACAATAAAGTACATATGACAATATTTAATACCAGATCTTCTGTACTAGTTCTCAATTGTCATAAAAGACCCTAGAAGCAATACCAGAACAGGGAAGTGGGAAGGGGTGGATGGGGGAACAGGGAGAAGGAAGAAGGCTTATGGAACTTTCAGGGAGTGGGAAGCCAGAAAAGGGGAAATCATTTGAAATGTAAATAAAAAATATATCGAATAAAAAAATGAAAGAAATAGACCCTAGAAAAAGGCAGGCACTTGGGGATCTGCACTGCTGATATTGAAGATATGGTTAAAAAAATAATGATGATATTCTCAAGCCCAGACCTCACAGCCTGAATTAAAGCTGGAGACACAAATGTACTCCAACTATAAAGTTGGGGGTGGGTTGGAGAGATGGCTCAGCAATTAGGAACACGCTCTTCCAGAGGTCCTGAGGTCAAATTCCAGCAACCACATGCTGGCTCACAACCATCTCTAACAGAACCTGATACCCTCTTCTGGTGTGTCTGAAGTCAGCTACAGTGTGCTCACATACATAAAATAAATGTATAAATCTTAATTTTAAACATTTATTTCCAGTAAGGTACACTGGAAATAACCCAGGGGATTTTTGTTTTGCTTAATTTTAATTAAGAGCATCTTAATTAATAAAGAGACTGAAGTCCTTTGACTGTTATTTTGCTGTTTGTTTTAATCAGTAAGGAAACTTTTCATTCCTATTCTTCATTAGAGAAATTATATATATAGTATCTATGTATATATATATAGAAAAAAGTATATCTATATCTATTTATCTTCATAGATATAGATATATCTATAGATGGATAGATAGATAGATAAATAGATAGATAGATAGATAGATAGGGAGATAGATAGATAGGGAGATAGATATAGAATGGTTAAGTTTAAAAACTCAGGAAACAGCAGGTGTTGGCGAGGATGTGGAGAAAGAGGAACATTCCTTCACTGCTGGTGGGATTGTAAGATGGTACAACCACTATATACATCAGTCTGGTGGTTCCTAAGAAAACTGGACATGACACTTCTGGGGGACCCTACTATACCTCTCCTGGGCATATACCCAGAGGATTCCCCAGCATGCAATAAGGACACATGCTCCACTATGTTCATAGTAGCCTTATTTATAATAGCCAGAAGCTGGAAAGAACCCAGGTATCCCTCAAGTGAGGAATGGATACAGAAAATGTGGTATATATACACAATGGAGTACTATTCAGCAATTAAAAACAATGAATTCATGATTTTTTTTAGGCAAAGGGATGGAACAGGAAAATATCATCCTAAGCGAGGTAATGAAATCACAAAAGAATACACATGGAATGCAATCATTGATAAGTGGACATTAATTAACCCTGAGGCTCTGAATACTGAAGATACAATTAGCATATCAAATGACTCCCATGTAGAAGGAAGAAGAGGGCCCTAATCCTGGAAAGGCTTGACCCAGCATTGTAGGGGAGTACCAGGACAGGGAGGAGGAGAGATAGGAGAATGGATGAAGAGAAGAGGACTTACGGGACATATGGGGAGGGGGGAACTGGGAAAGGGGAAAGCTTTTGGATTGTAAACAAAGAATATAGAAAATAAAAAATATATATAATAAAAAAGAAATTCTATCTATCTATCTATATATCTATCTATCTATGTATCTATCTATCTATGTATCTATCTATCTATCTATCTATCTATCTATCTAGAAAAAAGTCATTACACATTCCCAGCCTCCATTCTGTTGTATCCATGCTTCTTTGTTATTCATTATGAATTCTTCCACAAAACTGGAATCTTGTTTGTACACACCCACATCCCTGGCAATCTGCTCTTGTGGAAGTTTTTTTAAGGAGAACTCCTGCAAAGGCAAATATAGTTACAATTCTTCTGCAGTTAATGATGCCATCTTCAAATACTTTTTCCATCACTTGGCTGAATATTATTCTGGCAGTATCTATGGATTCCACATGAAAGTCATTCAAGAACGGCTTCTGCTTCTTTTCAACTTCTTTCTGAACGGAGAAAGCGACTCTTTGTAGAACTCTGGATGTCTCACTTGGAGTCAATTCAAAGGCAGGTGCCTGTAGGACATACTGAAGATTGTTCTCAGCCAGGAAGTGGATATACTATGAATTCATAGGCAGTCATCTCTGGCAGAGCTGCCTGGAGCTGTCCATGTAGAGGCAGAGGAGGCAAAGGCTGCAAAGATAGGGCCTGCCAGGGGAGGAGCCTCAATCATATCTGGAGGTTGCTGGAAATTCTGTTTGCATCATGTCACAGTGTCCTTCCTTCTTGTCACTTTTTGTGCATGGGCTGTCTGTGAAAGCCAAGGTTCACACTGTGAAGGAGAAAAATGTTTCAGAGCAACACACCATTTCCTGTTCCTCTTATGATTCAGTTTAAAAGTCAAAAATGAGAGGATGTGGAGAAACCAGATTCCCTGTAAGTAGGTGGGAACTAGAAGCTCATCAAAGTCACTCTGGCAGTAGTACACTTGAGAAGTGGTTATGCTAGGCTGAGAGGAAAAAAAGTTAGCTCCTTTCATCAATTTATAATTTCTGATAAAAAACAATACAGCTTTAAATCGAACTCAGTATATACTTCTTTTTAAGAATCCATTTATTTTTTCTTTGCATTTGCCTGAGTGTGTATATATGTATCACATGCATGAATACCCACAGAAGCTAAAAGAGAGTGTTGGATCCCCGAGAACATGAGTTACAGGCAACCTGGTGCAGGTGCTGGGATGGAACCTGGGATCCCCTGAATCAGCAGCACGTGTTCTTAATTTCCAAGTCACATCTCTAGTCCTTAAACCATCTTTGTATATCATGTATATTACCCTTTATCTGGTTAGAAATCATGGGAGAAATTAGTAGTACTAACCTTAGACTGACAGTGCCTCATCTCAGTTGTAGACAAATCCTTCTTCCTGTTTATTGTGGCTTTGCCTGAACTTGGAAAAGGAAGCCATCTAGACTGACCTTAGAGGCTCAGGGTGAAGCTAACATAGATGACCTAAATACTGCTCCTGTTACTGTGTCTCCTGAGATGTAGGTGCTTCATGATGCTCCTCTTCATTCTGTTATGGGTAAATGATTTGGCTTCTCAGTGACCCCCTGACCCAGTGAGTACAGAACTTCCAGAGTGCACAGTTTGAAGTTAAGAGAAAATATATCATTTTGTTGAGCCTTGATAAGCAACTCTGAGAGCTAAGTGGAGATTGTGAAATCAGTGGTTAAGGCAACGTTGAAACTTTGATTTGGACGTTAAGTCTCCTCACCTAAGTATGCAGCAGGGAAAGCAGCTGCTGAATGCATGGAGATGAGGAGCTATGTTTGTCTGACAGCTTCAAGCTGATGCACCAGTGGTGGATAAGTAGAAATAATTCACATCCTTAGAAATATCAACTGTTTCTCCTTCCATTTTCGTCTTTCCATACATGCAACGACTTTGATTCTTTGCATCAGCATCTTATGAGTAATGGCAAACACAGAAGAGAAATCGATTTGCAACTTGTATTTATTTTATTTATATTTTAAAGAGTTTTATTTATTTATTTTGTACATAAGAGTACACCACCATTGCTCTCTTCAGACACACCAGAAGAGGGCACCAGACCCCATTACAGATGGTTCTGAGCTACCATGTAGTTGCTAGGAATTGAGCCCTGGACCGCTGGAAGAACAGTCGGTGATCTTAACTGCTGAGCCATCTCTCCAGCCCCTACAACTTGTATTTATGAATGTTGCTATAAAGTTGAGAAGGGAGGGAGAGAGGCTGCTCAGAGTGCTAGGAAATAAAAACTTGTGGTAGGTGTGGAAACACACAAGAGTTATTGATCCAAAGCCAGATGACCTTAAACCTACCACCAAGTGCACTAGAGGCTACAGGCCCTACCATCTGTTTCCATTCAGTGACTGCAAGGCAGGACTGTGAAGCCATACTCCCATACAAGCCAATGTCCTCAGAAGGAAACTGGTTCTACAACTTTCAGCAACATGTAGATTCTATTAACCTGCTTCCTGAGCACTCTGTCTCCACTCTCCATGCTCTTCTTTCTTCCTCACAAGGGTCTGTCCTGAGTCACTCTCTTGCAGCCTCCCGAGAGAGAGAGAGAGAGAGAGAGAGAGAGAGAGAGAGAGAGAGAGAGAGGGAGATACCTATACCACCACCAACCAAAAAATCTTACAATTAGTTTTCAGTCCAGAAAAAACTATACTGATTTGCTGGATGAAATAATTAGAATAGGTCAGATACTTCCTGAACAAATTATGATGGTCCTAGACTGAGGCCATGCAACAGTTCTGAAGCTCTGAGTTGTGTCCACTGTGAATTAAGTGGGACAGGCTGATTGAGGAGAGAGAGGTGATGGAGGAAGAATTGCCAATGTTTCCATATTTTAGATGTCCTTTTGCCTAGGGTCTTGGATTTATTATAGCATGCCTGCCTGGGGTCAATCTCAACAGCACAAATACAGAATGAAAACAACTGTGGCCTGACCAAGCCTTTCTTCGTGGTTATTTTGTCCAGAGGCTTCTATTAAAGAAGCATGAAAGCCTAACCAATACTGAAGAACTGCTTGTGACTGCCATGAGAACAAGAATGATTTGTGCTGTCTCAATGATGAATTCAATTTCTTTGCTATCAATCTTTTATTAATGTGTAAATCCTTGTGGATTTCATTGCACTTGCAAAATGTACTCCTATGTTCAGTTATCTATGCTTATAGTAAGCCACCCTCTCAATACTCAAGGTTTAAAATTGTGTGTGTGTGTGTGTGTGTGTGTGTGTATTTCTCATGGCCCTGACATTTTTGTTTTTGTTTTGTTTTTTTATTCGATATATTTTTTATTTACATTTCAAATGATTTCCCCTTTCCTAGCCCACCCCACTCCCCGAAAGTCCCTTAAGCCCCCTTCTCTCCCCCTGTCCTCCCACCCACCCCTTCCCACTTGCCCGTTCAGGTTTTGCTGAATACTGCTTCACTGAGTCTTTCCAGAACAAGGGGCCACTCTTCCTTTCTTCTTGTACCTCATTTGATATGTAGATTATGTTTTGGGTAATCCAGGTTTCTAGGTTAATATCCACTTATTAGTGAGTGCATACCATGATTCACCTTTTGAGTCTGGGTTACCTCACTTAGTATGATGTTCTCTAGCTCCATCCATTTGCCTAAGAATTTCATGAATTCATTGTTTCTAATGGCTGAATAGTACTCCATTGTGTAGATATACCACATTTTTTTGCATCCACTCTTCTGTTGAGGGATACCTAGGTTCTTTCCAGCATCTGGCAATTATAAATAGGGCTGCTATGAACATAGTAGAGCATGTATCCTTATTACATGGTGGGGAATCCTCTGGGTATATGTCCAGGAGTGGTATAGCAGGATCTTCTGGAAGTGAGGTGCCCAGTTTTCGGAGGAACCGCCAGACAGATTTCCAGAGTGGTTATACCAATTTGCAACCCCACCAGCAGTGGAGGAGTGTTCCTCTTTCTCCACACCCTCTCCAAACCTGCTATCTCCTGAATTTTTAATCTTAGCCATTCTGACTGGTGTAAGGTGAAATCTCAGGGTTGTTTTGATTTGCATTTCCCTAATGACTAATGAAGTTGAGCATTTTTTAAGATGCTTCTCTACCATCCGAAGTTCTTCAGGTGAGAATTCTTTGTTTAACTCTGTACCCCATTTTTTAATAGGGTTGTTTGGTTTTCTGGAGTCTAACTTCTTGAGTTCTTTATATATATTGGATAATAGCCCTCTATCTGATGTAGGATTGGTGAAGATCTTTTCCCAATTTGTTGGTTGCCGATTTGTCCTCTTGATGTTGTCCTTTGCCTTACAGAAACTTTGTAATTTTATGAGGTCCCATTTGTCAATTCTTGATCTTAGAGCATATGCTATTGGTGTTCTGTTCAGAAACTTTCTCCCTGTACCGATGTCCTCAAGGGTCTTCCCCAGTTTCTTTTCTATTAGCTTCAAAGTGTCTGGCTTTATGTGGAGGTCCTTGATCCATTTGGATTTGAGCTTAGTACAAGGAGACAAGGATGGATCAATTTGCATTCTTCTGCATGCTGACCTCCAGTTGAATCAGCACCATTTGTTGAAAAGGCTATCTTTTTTCCATTGGATGTTTTCAGCCTCTTTGTCGAGGATCAAGTGGCCATAGGTGTGTGGGTTCATTTCTGGATCTTCAATCCTGTTCCATTGATCCTCCTGCCTGTCACTGTACCAATACCATGCAGTTTTTAACACTATTGCTCTGTAGTATTGCTTGAGGTCAGGGATACTGATTCCCCCCAGACTTTCTTTTGTTGCTGAGAATAGTTTTAGCTATCCTGGGTTTTTTGTTATTCCAGATGAATTTGATAATTGCTCTTTCTAACTCTGTGAAGAATTGAGTTGGGATTTTGATGGGTATTGCATTGAATCTGTAGATTACTTTTGGCAAAATGGCCATTTTAACTATATTGATTCTTCTGATTCATGAGCATGGGAGGTTTTCCCATTTTTTGAGGTCTTCTTCCATTTCCTTCTTCAGAGTCTTGAAGTTCTTGTCATACAGATCTTTCACATGTTTGGTAAGAGTCACCCCAAGATACTTTATACTCTTTGTGGCTATTGTGAAGGGGGTCATTTCCCTAATTTCTTTCTCAGCCTGCTTATCCTTTGAGTATAGGAAGGCCACTGATTTGCTTGAGTTGATTTTATAACCTGCCACTTTGCTGAAGTTGTTCATCAGCTGTAGGAGTTCTCTAGTGGAGTTTTTTGGGTCACTTAGGTAGACTATCATGTCATCTGCAAATAATGATAGTTTGACTTCTTCCTTTCCAATTTGTATCCCTTTGACCTCCTTATGTTGTCTAATTGCCAGAGCTAGTACCTCAAGTACAATATTGAAAAGATAAGGAGAAAGAGGGCAGCCCTGTCTAGTCCCTGATTTTAGTGGGATTGCTTCAAGTTTCTCTTCATTTAGTTTGATGCTGGCTACCGGTTTGCTGTATATTGCTTTTACTATGTTTAGGTATGGGCCTTGAATTCCTGTTCTTTCCAAGACTTTAAGCATGAAAGGATGCTGAATTTTGTCAAATGCTTTTTCAGCATCCAATGAAATGACCATGTGGTTTTTTTCTTTGAGTTTGTTTATGTAGTGGATTGCATTGATGGATTTCCGAATATTGAACCAACCCTGCATTCCCGGGATAAAGCCTACTTGATCATGGTGGATGATCGTTTTGATGTGTTCTTGGATTCGGTGGGCAAGAATTTTATTGAGTATTTTTGCATCGATGTTCATAAGGGAAATTGGTCTGAAGTTCTCTATCTTTGTTGGATCTTTGTGTGGCTTTGGTATCAGCGTAATTGTGGCTTCGTAGAAGGAATTGGGTAGTGTTCCTTCTGTTTCTATTTTGTGGAATAGTTTGAAGAGTATTGGTGTTAACTCTTCTTTGAAGGTCTGATAGAATTCTGCACTGAAACCATCTGGTCCTGTGCTTTTTTTGGTTGGAAGACTTTCTATGACTCCTTCTATTTCTTTAGGCATTATGGGATTGTTTAGATGGTCTAGTTGGTCCTGATTTAATTTTGGTATTTGGTATCTGTCAAGGAAATTGTCCATTTGCTCCAGATTCTCCAGTTGTGTTGAGTACAGGCTCTTGTAGTAGGATCTGATGATCTTTTGGATTTCCTCAGTTTCCGTTGTTATATCTCCCTTTTCATTTCTAAGTTTGTTAATTTGGATACTTTCTCTGTGCCCTTTGGTCAGTCTGGCTAAGGGTTTATCTATCTTGTTGATTTTCTCAAAGAACCAGCTCCTGGTTTTGTTGATTTTTTGTATGGTTCTCTTTGTTTCTACTTAATTGATTTCGGCCCTGAGTTTGATGATTTCCTGCCTTCTACTCCTCCAGGGTGAAATAGCTTCTTTTTGTTCCAGGGCTTTCAGATGTGTCATTAAGCTGGTAATGTATGCTCTCTCCATTTTCTTTTTGGAGGCACTCAGGGCTATGAGTTTTCCTCTTAGCACTGCTTTTAATTGTGGCCCATAGATTTGGCTATGTTGTGTCTTCATTTTCATTATGTTCTAAAAAGTCTTTAATTTCTTTCTTTATTTCTTCCTTGACCAAGGTATCATTGAGTAGAATATTGTTCAATTTCCAAATGTATGTGGGTTTTCTGTTGTTTTTCTTGCTATTGAAAACCACTTTTACTCCATAGTGATCTGATAGGAGGCATGGGATTAGTTCGATCTTCTTATATTTGTTGAGGTCTGTCTTGTGACCAATTATATGGTCGATTTTGGAGAAGGTACCATGAGGTGCTGAGAAAAAGGTATATTCTTTTGCTTTAGGATACAATGTTCTATATATATCTGTTAAATCTAATTGGTCCAAAGCTTCAATTAGTTTCATTATGTCCCTGTTTAGTTTCTGTTTTCCTGATCGGTCCATTGAGGAAAGTGCAGTGTTGAAGTCACCACAATTATTGTGTTAGGTGCAATGTGTGCTTTGAGCTTTAATAAAGTTTCTTTTACGAAAGAGGGTACCCTTGCATTTGGAGCATAGATGTTCAGGATTGAGAGTTCTTCTTGTATTTTTCCTTTGACCAGCAAGAAGTGTCCCTCAGAGTCTCTTTTGATGACTTTGGGTTGAAAGTCATTTTTATCTGATATTAAAATGGCTACTCCAGCTTGTTTCCTGAGACCATTTACTTGTAAAATTGTCTTCCAGCCATTTACTCTAAGGTTGTGTTTGTCTTTGACCCTTAGGTGTGTTTCCTGTAAGCAGCATCCTGTCAGTTAGTCTATGTCTTTTTATTGGGGCATTGAGTCCATTGATGTTAAGAGATATTAAGGAATAATGATTGTTACTTCCTGTCATTTTTGATGTAATTTTTTAAATTTGATTGGTTAACTTCTTTTGGGTTTGATGAAAGGTTACTATCTTGCTTTTTCCAGGGTGAAGTTTCCCTCCTTGTATTGGTATTGTCCTCCTATTATCCTTTGTAGGGCTGGGTTTGTGGATAGATATTGGGTAAACGTGGTTTTTTCATGGAATATCTTAGTTTCTCCATCTACAGTGATTGAGAGTTTTGCTGGATATAGTAGTTTTGGCTGGCATTTGTGTTCTCTTAGAGTCTGCATGAGCTCAGCCCAGGATCTTCTAGCCTTCATAGTCTCAGGTGAAAAGTCTGCTGTGATTCTGATAGGTCTTCCTTTATATGTTACTTGGCCTTTTTCTCTTACTGCCTTTAATATTCTTTCTTTGTTTAGTACATTTGTTGTTTTGATTATTATGTGACAGGAAGTATTTCTGTTCTGGTCCAGTCTGTTTGGAGTTCTGTAGGCTTCTTGTATATTCATGGGCATCTCTCTCTTTAGGTTAGGGAAGTTTTCTTCCATAATTTTATTGAAGATATTTGCTGGCCCTTTAAGTTGTAAATCTTCACTCTCATCTATGCCTATAATCCTTAGGTTTGATTTTCTCGTTGTATCCTGGATTTCCTGGATATTTTGAGTTACAAGCTTTTTGCTTTTTGCATTTTCTTTAACTGTTGAGTCCATGGTTTTTATGGTATCTTCAGCATCTGAGATTCTTTCTTCTATCTCTTGTATTCTGTTGTTGATATTTGCATCTATGTCCACTGATTTCTTCCCAAGGCTTTCTATCTCCAAAGTTGTCTCCCTTTGAGTTTTCTTAGTTGTTTCTACTTCTGATTTTAGATCCTGGATGGTTTTGCTTAGCTCCTTCACTTGCTTGTTTGTGCTTTCCTGTAATTCTTTAAGAGATTTTTGTGTTTCGTCTTTCATGACCTCAGCCTGTTGACCAAAGTTCTCCTGTATTTCTTTAAGTGTTTTTTTGTGTTTCCTCATTATTGGCTTTTGTATTCTCCTGGATTTCTTTCAATGATTTTTGTGTTTCCCTTGCAAGGGCTTCTAACTTTTGATCCATTTTCTCCTGAATTTCTTTAAGTATGTCCTTCATGTGTTCCTGTACCAGCATCATGACCAGTGATTTTAAATCCAAATCTTGTTTTACTGGTGTGATGGGGTATCCAGGACATGCTGGTAAAGGAGAATTGGGTTCAGAGGTTGCCATATTGCCTTGATTTCTGTTAGTGACATTCCTGCGTTTGCATTTTCCCATCTAGTTCTCACTGGTGTTAGTTGGTGTTGTCAATGCTTGCTTACCAGTGCAAGCTGCCCCTTCCCAGGTGGCCTCTGGTGCACAGCTTACCTCCTGCACTGCCTGGAGACAGGGTGTTGTTGTCCAGGCTGTTCAGACCCAGAAGCAGACACCTGAAGGCTCCTGCTGGGGCCTGCTAGATTCACCAGAGCACAAGGATTTCTCCCAGCTGGCCGCCCGGAAGCCCCACTTGCCTCTTTCAGGACCTGGAGATGTGGTGTTGCCGCTCAGGCTGATCTGGATCCGGAAGCAGAGGTCTGAGGGCTGAAGTCCTGAGGCCTCAGGACTGAAGCCTAAGATCTGTGCCACAGGAATGAGCTGTGCTGTGAGCTCCCAGACTGCCTCTGGGTGTACACCAGGTCTCCCGCACTTCCTGGAGACCAAGTGCTGTGGCCCAGGCTGTTCAGATCCGAAAGCAGGCACCTGAAGGCTCCTGTGGGGCCCGCTGGATTCACCAGAGCACACCGACTTCTCCCCACTGACCGCCCGGAAGCCCCACTTGCCTCTTTCAGGACCTGGAGATGTAGTGTTGCTGCTCAGGCTGATCTGGATCCAGCAGTGGAGAGCTTGTTTCTATTTTTTGAGACACGGTTTCTCTCTGTAGCCCTGGATGTCCTAGAAATCTCTTTGTAGACCCGGCTAGTCTCGAACTCAGAAATCTGCCTGTCTCTGCCTCCCAAGTCCTGGGGTTAAAGGCGTGTGCCAACACTGCACGGCGGCCCTGAAATTTTGACAGGATTCAATAGTGCTAAATTCTATTTGTTTCTTAATGTCTAGGATTTGGCTGAAACGACTCTAAACAGTTTGGTCTCTTTTCTGAACAAAAGGAAGCAATAGATGAAGGAAACAAAAGAACAGAAAGAACACCAAGACTGAATTGCATCCTGTATCCAGAGTGATGCAAGCTTCAGCACAACATAAGTAACTTGCCTTCTTTTTTTAAATTAAATATATTCATTATTTACATTTCAAATTATTTTCCCCTTTCCTGGCCCCCCCCTCCCCAAAAGTCCCATAAGCCCTTTTCCCTCCCCCTGTTCCCCAATCAACCCCTCCCACTTCCCTGTCCTGGTATTCCCCTGCACTGCTGCATCACGCCTTTCCAGGACCAGGGGCCTCTCCTTCCTACTTCTTGGGCATCATTTGATATGTGCATTTTGTCTTGGGTATTCAGAGATTCTGGGCTAATATCCACTTATCAGTGAGTGCATACCATGTGTGTTCTTTTGTGATTGGTTTACCTCACTCAGGATTATATTTTCCAGATTTACCCATTTGCCTAAGAATTTCATGAATTCATTCTTTTTAATAACCGAGTAGTATTCAATTGTCTAAATATACCACATTTCCTGTATCCATTCCTCCGTTTAGGGAGATCTGGGTTCTTTCTAGCTTCTGGCTATTATAAATAAGGCTGCTATGAACATAGTGGAACATGTGTCCTTATTACATGCTGGGGAATCCTCTGGGTATATGCCCAGGAGTGGTATAATGGGGTCCTCCAGTAGTATCATGCCCAGTTTTCTGACGAACTGCCAGACTGATTTCCAGAGTGGTTGTACCATCTTGTACCCCACCAGCAGTGGAGGATTATTCCTCTTTTTCCATGTGCTCGCCAGTGCCTGTCATCTCCTGAGTTTTTGATCTTAGCCATTCTGACTGTTCAGAGGTGAGATCTCAGGGTTGTTTAGATTTGCATTTCCATAATGACTAGGGATGTTGAACATTTCTTTAGGTGCTTCTCAGCCATTCGATATTCCTCAGGTAAAAATTCTTTGTTTAGGTCTCTACCCCATTTTTAATAGGATTATTTGGCTCTCTGGAGTCTAACTTCTTGAGTTCTTTGTATATATTGGTCATTAACCCTCTGTCAGATATAGGGTTGGTGAAGATCTTTCCCAATTTGTTGTTTGCCGTTTTGTCCTATTGACAGTTCCCTTTTCCTTACAGAAACTTTATAATTTTATGTGGTCCCATTTGTCAATTCTTGATCTTAGAGCATAAGCTATTGGTGTTCTGTTGAGGAATATTTCCCCTTTGCCCATGTGCTCAAGGCTCTTCCCCATTTTTCCTATTAGTTTCAGTGTATCTGGTTTTATGTGGAGGTCCTAAATGCGCTTGGACTTGTGCCTTATACAGGGAGATAAGAATGGGTCAATTTGCATCCTTCTACATGTAGACTGTCAGTTCACCCAGCACCATTTGTTGAATATGCTGTCTTTTTTTCCACTGAATTCTGTTAGATCATTTGTCAAAGATCAAGTGCCATAGGTGTGAAGGTTCATTTCTGGGAGTTCAATTCTATTCCATTTATCTACCTGTCTGTCCCTGTACTAATACCATGTAGTTTTTTTTAAAATCACTATTGCTTTGTAGCTATATTTGTATTTAAAATCACAGCTCATAATGCTGATAGAGCATCATTCCACTCACTTAATGAAATACAGGAGATCACAAGTAGCAGGGAGAAGCCCTTATGAACTACAGGAAAGCACACCAAAACAGGTGAAGGAATTGAACAAAACCATCCAGTATTTAAAATGGAGGCAGAAACAATAAAGAAATCACAAAGGGAAACAACTCTGGGCATAGACAACCTAGAAAATAAGTCAGGAGTCATGGATATAAGTATTAACAGCAGAATACAAGAGATAGAAGAGAGAATCTCAGATGCAGAATATACCATGGAAAACATTTAAACAACAGTCAGAGAATATGAAAAATGCAAAAAGCACCTAACAGAACATCCAGCAAATCCAGAACAAAATAAGAAGACCAAACCTAAGGATTATAGTTATAGAGGAGAGTGAAGATTTTCAACTTAAAGTACCAGTAAATGTTTTCAGCAAAATTATAGAAGGAAACTTCCCTAACCTGAAGTAAGAGATGCCCATGAACATAAAAGAACCCTACAGAACTCCAAATAGTTTGGGCCAGAAAAGACATTCCTTCTGTCACATAATAATTAAAACACCAAATGTGCTAAAAAAGGAAAGAACATTAAAAGCAGTATGGGGGAAAGGTCAAATAACATATAAAGGAAATCCTATCAGAATTACACCAGACTTCTGGCCAGAGACTATGAAAGCCAGAAGATCATGGGCAGATGTCATACAGACCCTAAGTGAACAAAATGCCAACCCAGGCTATTATACCCAGCAAAACTCTCAATTACCATAGTTGGAGAAACCAAGGTATTCCACGACAAAAAATAATTTTCACAATATCTTTTTACAAATCCAGGTCTCCAAAGGATAATGAATAGAAATCACCAACAAAAGAAAGAAAACTACACACAAGAAAAAGCAAGAAATTAATAATATTTTAACAAAAATAAAAAGAGAGACACACAAACATAACTCCACTTCTAATAACAAAAATAACAGGACACAATAATCACTTCTCCTTAATATCTCTAAAGGTCAATGGACTCAATTCTCCAATAAGACATAGATTAACAGACTGGATATATACTTATGTAGGACCCAACATTTTACTGCATGCAGGAAACTGAATTCAGGCACAAAGACAGACACTACCTCAGTCAATATCTGTTGAAGGTGACAGTAGCATAAGCTAACCTCCTGCCAGCTGTATCCTGGAAATACCAGTTATGCCACAAAACCTGTACAATTATGTGTTTATAGTTAACCAGGCCGTATATGGAGAATATGACCCTAAGAGAGTCTCTCTTCAATATTTGTATGAGTTGTTCTCAGGATCTATGGGATGGAAGCTTGGTCTCCAGTATGGCACTGTTGAGAGCTGATGGAAACTAGTTAAATCATGAGAGATTCTACCTCAGAAATGGATTCATACTATAGAAAAAGAGAGGGCATGATATGGCAGGATTAAGTTAACACCTGTTGGATTGTGTAGTTAGAAGTGGGCATACCTGCCCTGGACTTGTACACCCTTTCCACATACCTGGTACCCTTTCTGATTTTCTGAGAATATGTGAGTCAGAGCACTCTTCTAGGATATTAGCCAGCACAATACTATGTAGACATTTTAGCTATTAGAATCATGAGTCAAATACCATTTTTCTTTCTATATTGTCCCAACATAAAGTATCTTAAGAAATAAAAGAGAAATTATCAGTGTTCTCTATCATGGAATTACCAGAATAATGATCAAGAGCTGTTAGTGCCTGAGTTTCTCAATCTGTGAAGCTGGTAAAAGTGAGTAAAGTCTGGGGCTAGGGAGAGGGCTCCGTGGTTAAGAGCATTTGCTCTTCTTACAGAAGACCTAGTTTAGTTCCCAGTATCCATATGGTGCCTTATAGCAATCCTTAAAAATCAGTTCCAGGGATCTGGCATCCTATTTGTGCCTATACAGGCATATGGCACAAATGCAGTACACATACATATATGCAGGCAAACCATTCATATGCATAAAACAAAAATAATAAATAAGTATTCAAAATTAAATGAACTCTATTGCAGAAAGGAGAAGAGATTGTTGGCGAGGACTCCTAGAGGTCTACTTGTCCTAGGTTCAGTGTTCCCTCCTATATTTAGGTGATGAAACATCTCAGAGTCCTTCCAGTAAATTCTTTTTTCATTGCTGAGTAACCAGATCAAATCAAATATAACAGATTCAAATTCAGTGCTATTGGAGGAATAAGCTTTGCCTCTACTGAGGAAAATCTTGAGAGATGGAACAACCATGAAAAAAACACTGCTCACTGTGGAACATCAAGATGACAGATGCAATGTGCTGGGTAAGTAAGTTGACAGTGTTTTCTCACTTGCGGATCGTAGTTTAGATGCAAAGAATTAGTGATGAGAGGTAAATTTTATCATTTCATTGTGACTATTTTAATCTGCCACACTTGGAAACTATGGAGGAAGGAAAAAGTGTAAGGGCTCAAGGCAATGGTTGCAAGTACATAAAGCATCTACTTCTATAATTATCCTGGCCTGTATGAAATGTCAGGAAGAGATACTTGTGTTCCTCCCTTTCATACTGAACAGCTTATACAGTGGATGCCAAGAATCTCAAGGAACAAGCTCCTTGGGCAAACCAGGACTAATTTTCTGGCAAGAGACTTACACACTATCATATCACATTTCAGGAGAGACTGAAGCTCAGAAGGAGGAAATAACTTGACCAGCACTGTCCAGCTATAGATACTTCTTGACTTTGTTTAAACTAAACATCATAGGATTCTGAGGATGGTATAGGTGGAGGAGTCAACAGACCTTTGTTCCTCTTCCCAATGTATCACCACTTACAGCATCCACTGGCCTTCATAGGGTGCCCTCTTGTGTTGCTCAATGGGAATGCAAAAGAGAAGTCAGGGCAACCTTCATGGAAAGCAGGCCAGTGGGGTTGAAGCTGGAAAAAAAGAAAAAGATAAGAAAAGAATTTATTAATCTTTCTTTGTGCCGTCTTTTTTATTTTCTGCTTTAATTGTGTTGAGGTTTGGTCTGTTGCTATATATTGTAGTGATAAATACTGGTTCTCATTTTGGAGCATGGCAAGTTATACCTGAGGATAGTGACAGGGTATAAATTTAAAATTTCAGGCCTTTTTTGGGGGGGTACTAAAGGATCAAAGGTGTAGAAACCTCCAGTTAATTTTCACTACAGCAATCATGCCTTTAATAGAACTATTGGGAACAGGTAGACAAACAAGACTGGTTGGGGCTGTCTTGGTTACTTTTCTATTTTCACCATAAAACATGAAGACCAAGTCAACTTGTAAAAGAAAATATTTAACTTAGAGGATGAAATTTCAGAGAGTTAGAATCTATGGACATCGTGTCAGGGAGCAAAGCAGTAGACAGGTAACATGGCACTGGAGTAGTAGTGGAAATCTCACATTTTGATGAGAGAGAGAGAGAGAGAGAGAGAGAGAGAGAGAGAGAGAGAGAGAAAGAGTTCTGTGAAGTCATTTAGGCAGGGTTCTTCAGAACTGTATCAACAGATGAGAGAACACATTAAGTTTGTAGTTGATCATTCTTAGCATTCTGGCATTTATAATAATCCACACTGTAGTCCTGAACTTGTATGAACAGACTTGCCTAAGTAGCAGATGTTGGGTGTCATGTTATGGATTATGAGGTCACTAGGCAAGTTCTGTGACTTATTGCTGACACGTATCTAGTTATGTTCAGGCCTGAGTACTGAATGCCAGTATACATTGAGAGTTTGCTTGAGAGCAGACGTATACTAATTAGAGAGAGAGAGAGAGAGAATAATTTTCGAATTTCGTATAATGGGGAACTGCTGCGACACGCGCGGTATGATATTACTAGCCATTAGGTGTCTTTGCTTCAACTAGACTGGTTAATATTTCTCAAAATATTTTGTTTAAATATTTATAACTGCTCTATGATTAGAATTATGTTTTAGTATATAATTAATATATAATATGTGATATATAATTTATAAAGTATATAATAATATATAAACATTGTTTATACATTAATTTATACAGAGTTTAATAAATTAATTATATATGAATTAATTATTATATGTTAGTTCATAAATAATTTATATAATTTATAAATAATGATACATAAATATATAATTATATATTATAGATTTTAGTCTACAAAGTATTTTGAATTTAGAATTTAATGTGTGTTTGTATGTATTCATGATTCTATATATGTGTTTATGTATGCTTGTATTTCCTCCCTCAAGACCGTGCTTTATAGACATCCCTAAATATAAATACTGTTACACTATTTTATAAACATACTGAGAAATAACTAAGATTCTATTTAGTGAAATTATTGATCTCAGAAACTTGGAGAGGCTTTACAGTAGTAGGAAAAAATTATGTTATAAATCTCACAATAGAATGTGTATCTATTTTCATTTTTCAGAAACATTCCCTGTCATTTTCTTACTAGGCATACTTTATTCACAAAAATATAGGTGTGTCTTTTCTATGTATGTGAAACGTTACAGTCTGGGTGGTACATATTCCATATTGAGCAATTGAAATATACAATTTATGGTTTATCCTGAACTTATGCTGTAGACCAGGCTGGCCTGGAACTCAGAAATCTGCCTGCCTCTGCCTCCCAAGTGCTGGGATTAAAAGTGTGAGCCACCACTGCCCGGCTCTTTTTAGTTTTCTAATTTTTGCCTATACTTACCATCAGGGAAGACAGCCCAGTAGTAGCCTAAGTCTAATTCCGTGACTCAGTACCCTTTTCTCCATGTCAAAGATGCTTGTGTAAATAAGTAGTGCCATGAGCTGACAGTTACTTTCTCTCCCTCTAGTTCTACCTGTACATACACCTGCCACACCCTCCTCAAGTGTCGAATCCTCATCGAAGGTAAGAAGCCCTTTTCCTGTATGTAAGAAAAAAGTCACTTTAATGATTCCCTCATGTTTGTATGGCTATCACACTTGAAAAAATAAAGTTGATAAGGTGTATCATGAGCAAGCATTAAATAGTTTATTTAGGAACAGAAAGAAATGGAATTATATCAGATTGGTGATTTAATAGAACTATGTCAGGTAGTGACATTTGAGTCACTTTGTGGCAGGCTGTCTTCTAGACAATAGTGTTCTGCTTTAGATACCAATATGTAAATTTTAGTCAGGATGTGACAGGCATATCATTCTTCTAGACTTGAATGTTTATGTAAGAGTTCATTCCTTTTATGTCCTCTAGAGACTGCAGTTTAGGTTGAATTTGATTATGTTCCCCAAAGATGGATGTGGAGGAAGCATCATATATCCTAGCATGGCACGTTAAGATGCCAAGAACTTAAGATATACGGGTGCATGCAAGTGATTGGAGTGCTTCATAAAAAGCGGCAGTATCACTAGATGTTAGCTTTACCATATTGTAATGTAGCTCAGCTAACCTTCAGTAGAAACCAATGCATAGGGTTGCCTGATATGGCATTTAGTCAGCAAATGTGTGGAAAACACTAGTTTTGTCACAAACTAGATATCTGGAGGTATTCTGTGACAGTATCACATAATATACTAATACAGAACATTTCACCTGATTCTCTATTAGTCAGTAAGTGTCAGTAGATTAGTAAGAGACTAGATTAGCATGCTAGTCTTTGGTGCAATTATGTCTTGCCAAGAGGTAAACCAAAGAGTTGTACAAACAGAATTCAGCTTAATCTAAGTCTCTTAAATATTTTCTTTCCTGTATATTGCAGGTGGAATCTAGAAAAGGCCGGAACAGTATGTATTCTGTAGTCTCTGAAGACCTGTTAATTGTGTTAATACTAGTTGTCTTTTGTCTGGTTGTACCACAATGAGCAAATCAGCATGCATTGATTGAAAGTTGGATGTTTATTCAAAAACAGTGATGCCTCAAGTGAGAAATTGTAGCCATGTGTCTATAGCTGCTACTTCCAGCTGTGACCTCTTTAATTTGGTGTTTTGTGTACTAGGCTGCATCTAAATCTATCTTATCTACACAGATATCCATGTTACTCAACCCAATTTTCAGGGAAAAGGTTTTTCAAAAAATAGGATATACAATTTACTTATGTGTTTAAAGTTCACCACAGTCATATGTGGTGGGTTGATTTGTATTTTCTAGACATGTGAATTAACCAAGATTAATAGGAAGTGATGAAGATTTTTAGATATGCAGAACAGATTTAACACCATTGAGGGCATAAAACAACCCAGGAAAGATTTTCCAGATTTCCAACTCTGCCTGCAATAACTCAAAGCTACAGGAATCCCAAACATTGTCATGGCTACCACAGTGCTTAGAAGGTCTGGGCAGTGTAATTTACCAGCCTGCAGACATTAACAAGTTTAATAACAAAATCCACATTTTGGTGCAGATTACTAATCCTGTGCTGATCACTACATTGAAATTGGTTACATGTGTTTGAACTGGGTTCATGCTAGACTTGGTTGGTTCCTTCTAGTAAAACCTGGTGAAAAGCTTTAAAGGGTTGACAATCTTAGCATGAACACAAAGAACAAAACACCTAAGGCAAAGCATTCACTAAGAACTGCAGTCACCACCTAGATGCTGTCTACTTTTTTTTTAAAGAATATAGCATTTTTGTTTTGATTTTGGTTTTTCTTTTTGAGACATGGTTTCACTGTGTATCTATGACTCTACTGAAATTCAGTCTATCTATCTATCTATCTATCTATCTATCTATCTACATATGCATACATATATACATACACATCTTTATGACCTGGACCTCACATAGTTCCATCTGCCTCTGACTACAGTGTACTGATAGAAAGGAGTCCACTACCACATCCATGGAGTGCACATGAAAAAGTGAGGTACAGTCCAGGCTCCAGGAGGCTTTCCTCTCAGTAGTGTCAGTCTCCACATTTTAAGTGTGAATACTGAGAAGATGTTTTCAGCAGTGAACCACATGGCTCAATATCATTCCTTCCAGTGTTTTCTGCATAGCTTATCTATAGTGTTAGCACATTGCCATCCTGTGGTTTAATTAAAGGAAACAAGTGTGAGAATATGGACTGGAGCTTCATCCCAGTTGGTTCAGTACATGTTTAGCATGTCCAGGACCCAAAGTTTGTATCCTAGTTCTGTATAAAATGTGCCCAAGATGGCTCAATCCTATTAATGTTTATCCTAGAGAAGTGAAGGAAGGAAAAACATAAGTTCAAGGTCATTCTTTTCTGTAGAGTGAATTACATTCTAGACTAGAATAGAGACCTTTCCTGAAAACAACTTTTAACAATATAGTGAGAAGGTAGGACTGGTGAGGGAGGCATGATCAGGCATTGTGCACTCTCACTGCCATGGAGTCATTACCCATATCTAAGCAGGAACTAAGAAAGGCCAGGCAGATAGCCAATGAGGATGTTACCTACAAAGTGATGTGAACACACACTGCTTATTATATTACCAATACACCAGGCTGGTGTTCTTGTCAGTTCATGATGAGGACATGTCCAGGTTTGGCTGGTTGAAAGGATGTTTTTATTCAGCCCAACCATAGTATGACACTTAGGTTTTGAGTAACTTTCAAACTGAGCATTTTTAGAAAATATCTCAAAGTGGTCTTCTGATCAGCGAATCACTCACTGAGTCAGGTTGAAGTCCCGAGAGGAAGACCACATATTTCTACTAGTTAGGGCCATCCTACAGCTTCTTAAGTAAAGCGTGAAAATACATACATTCCCTCTTGCCCATGTGTAATCAACTGAAACCTATGCTTCCTAGATTCATTCATATGTAGGTGGTTCTTCTGTCATTTAAGAGACACCACAAAGCAATTCTATGTGCTTTTCCTTGAGGGCTAATTCTATGTGCTTTTCCTTGAGGGCTAGCTGTGTCTCTCTCTCTGTGTGTATGTTTCTGTGTGTGTGTGTGTGAGTGCATGTGTGTGTGATTGTATATCCATATGTTTTGAACTAAGACTCAGATATCAAGTATATACCATTGTAGTGAATACCACTCAGAACTGAGAGTGGATAAATTTCAGTGTTTATGTGGCTCTAAGAGAAATATTCTTTTTCCATATCTCTTTATTGACATGAAGTTATGACTTACCTAGTCCATCAGTGTAATGCATGCTGGTGTGCACAGTGTACTTAGTGATCTTTCAAAAGCACCACTGTAACTGTCGTGATGTTTCCAATGAATGTTCATCAGAAGGAATGTACAAACTTAGAACCATTACTGGTTTTCTTTTGTTTGTTTTTTTATTTGGCTTTGTTGTTTGTTTGTTTGTGCCATGAAGCTGAGATAACTTGTCTCTTCTTAATGCATTCCAAATATTTAAAGTCTCGAGGAATGTCCATCACAAAACGGCTGTTCACTGGGATATTGAAGAACCTGAAGCCCAAGCTTCCACATCCAGGGAGAAACCACAAATTAAAATCAAAGGTACTGAGGAAATAGAATAATTTTATTAAATTATGTCCAGTTGTTGTAGATCATAGGTATAATACGAGGAAAACAAAGATGAGCAGCTTAGAAACATTTTCTTCTGTAGAGGATATTAATTTCCATACTTCATTAGCTTAAATTCAACCACAGAATTTAAAAATAGATATAAGACTCACTGTTCTCATTGAGTAGCAAGACAGAAAAAGTGAGCTCAGTCCTGTGTGCGTTACTGTTACTTCAACTGCTGCAGGCAGGACCAGGTGAGCCACCCTCTCTATCGCCTGTTCCCAGACACGTGCAATGTGGATGGAGTCAATGCCAATTGTCTCAAGAGTGACCCTGTGATTATCAGAAGTGTCGAGAATGAAGACAGACTAGGAATTAGATCCCAGCATTTCTTGTCTGATCCCTCATTAGTTGGTCCCTGGAGTGGTGTGTTAAATATTGGAAAAGAATAGTAGAAACAAGGAAATGGCAGGAGGGGCAGGAGGTTTCTGTGAGGTTTTCTTTTCCTTCTTTCAAAGGCACTCCCAGCAGCAGTGGTCGAGTGTTCCCCTCGCTCCACATCCTCACCAGCATGTGCTGGCCTGTCAGTTTATCTTTATAAGGTAGAATCTCTGAGTTGTGATTTTCACTTCCCTATAACTAAGGACATTGAACATTTCTTTAGGTGCTTCTAGGTCATTCAAGACTCCTCTGTTGAAAATTCTCGGCTTAGCTCTGTGCCCCATTTTAATTTTTTGAAGATTTATTTTGATTTATTTTATGTATATGAGTACATTGTCTTCATGCACGCCAGAATAGAGTATCAGATCCCATTACAGATGCGTGTGAGTTACTATGTAGTTGCTGTGAATTGAACTCAGGAACTCTGGAAGAGCAGCAGCCAGTGCTCTTAACCGCTGAGCTGCCTCTCTGTTCCTGTACCCCATTTTAAAATTGGGTCATTTGGATTGTCGGTGTTGAGCTTCTTGAGTTCTTTATATATTTTACATATCAGCTGTCTGTCAGATGTAGGGGTAGTGAAGTCTTTTTTTCCAATCTATAGGCTGCCAATTTGTTCTCTTGACAGTGCCTTTTGCCTTATAGACACTTTACAATTTCATTAGGTTCCACTTATTAATTCTTGAACATATTGCCTGAGCCATTGGTATTCTGTTCTGGAAGTTGTCCTCAGTACTGACGAGTTCAAGGGTATTCACCACTTTCTGTTTTATTTGATTAAGTGTGTTTGGTTTTATGTTGAGGTCTATGATCCATTTGGACTTGAGTTTGGTACAGGGTGATAAATATGGATTTATTTACATTCTTCTATATGTGGATACCTTTAGGCCAACACCATTTGTTGAAGATGCTCTCCCTGTTTCATTGTATGTTTTTGCCTTCTTTGTCAAAAATCAAGTGTCCATAGGTAGGTGGGCTTATTTCTGGGTCTGTGAATGGATTCCATTGATCAACCTGTCTTTTTCTATACCAATACCTTGCAGTTTTTATTACTATTGCTCTGAAGTATAGCTTGAAGTCAGGGAAAGGGATACCTCCATACATTCTTTTGTTGCTCAGGATCATTTTAGCTATCCTAGGTATTTTGTTGTTGTTGTTGTTTTTCCATATTCAGCTGAGAACTGTCCTTTCAAGATCTATGAGTAATTGTGTTGAAATTTTGATGGGAATTGCACTGAATATATAGATTGTTTTTGGTAAGATTGCCATTTCCACTACCTTAATCCTACCAATTCAAGATCAAGGGAGGACTTTCCACCTTGTGATAAATTCCTCACCTTATTTCTTCAGAGACTTGAAGTTCTGTTTTTTTCTTTTTTCTTTCTTTCTTTTTTTTTGTATTTTTTGAAGCAGGGTTTCTCTGTGTAGTGCTGGCTGTCCTGGAACTCACTCTGTATAGCAGTCTGGTCTTGAACTCAGAAATCTGCCTGCCTCTGATTCTCAAGTGCTGGGATTAAAGGCATGTGCCACCACCTCCCTGCCAAAGTTCTTATATATCTTATATTATTTCCTTAAACCCTCAGAAGTTACTTAAGATTTCACATCCTCTGACTTTTTTATACATTAGGCCACTTTCTTAAATCCTCAGAATTGCCTAGACTTTAACCTTCTCCTTTCCACCTAATTATTTCCTTATATCTACTCTTTTCCTTTTCTTAATGAGAGACCTAGTAGATCTAGGAAAATCCTTGCTTAGTTTTTACATGTGAAATGGACTAATAAGGTGGTTGCAGCTATGGGAGAAGAGCTGGTTGCCTGTTGTTGCTGAGCTGGCAAATCTACAGTTTAAGCTATTCATCAATGTCATCAGAGATCTGAGAAGGATAAATTACAGCAGGAAGTATAATCCAATGCTCTATGTATCAATTAAAATGCCTGAGACCCATTTTATAGATGGCCACCCTACATGGATCATGAGTTGTCCATAGATAAGTTGAGAGAGTATATCTCAGGGCAGCATTAGTCTTCATTTCGCAGGCCCAGCGTATCTGATAGGTTGTGGAGGATGAACATTGGGGACTGACCTTACTTTCTCTTTGGTATCCTGCTTGTCCATAGCTCAGGCTGAGCCCTAGCACCATGCAAGGCACTGGGGTGGTCTTTCCCCATGGTTAGCATTACCACAGTACAGGTTGTGTCTTTTGTTGCTGTGTCCAAATCTTCTTGGAGACCTTGGGAGTCATTGCTAGGATCTAAGACTCTCTGTCATATAAATTTAAACTCTGTACCCCATTTTTAATAGGGTTATTTGGCTCTCTGGAGTCTATTTCAATGGGCTGAGAGGCACCTTAAGAAATGTTCAACATCTTTAGTCATTAGGGAAATGCAAATCAAAACAACCCTGAGATTTCACCTCACACCAGTCAGAATGGCTAAGATTAAAAACTCAGGAGACAGAAGGTGTTGGCCAGGATATGGAGAAAGAGGAACACTCCTTCACTGCTGGTGGGATTGCAGGCTGGTACAACCACTCTGGAAATCAGTCTGGAGGTTCCTCAGAAAACTGGGCATGACACTTCTGGAGGAACCTCCTACACCACTCCTGGGCATATACCCGGAGGATTCCCCAGCATGCAATAAGGACACATGCTCCACTATGTTCATAGCAGCCTTATTGATAATAGCCAGAAGATGGAAAGAACCCAGATGTCCCTCAATGAAAGAATGGATACAGAAAATGTGGTATACTTATACAATAGAATACTACTCAGCAGTTAAAAACAATGAATTCATGAAATTCTTAGGCAAATGTTTGGAACTGGAAAATATCATTCTAAGTGAGGTAACCCATTCACAAAAGAACACACATAGAAAGCAATAAGTGGATATTAGCCCAGAAGCTCTGAATGTCCAAGATATAATTCACATATCAAATGATGCCCAAGAAGAAGGAAGGACAGGGCCCTTGTCCTGAAAAGTCTTGATGCAGCAATGTATGGGGTTACCAGGACAGAGAAGTGGGAGGGTGTTGATTGGGGAATTGGTGGAGGGAAGAGGGCTTATGAGACTTATGGGGAGGTGGGGAACTGGGAAAGGGGAAATAATTTGGAATGTAATCAGAGAATATAGAAAATTAAAAAAAAAAACATCTTAAATGCCATATTCAGCAGATCTCTGACAGGCTTGAGAGCTGGTATCTACCAAACATATATAGGTTCAATAATGCTTGTTTTTAGTTATTTGCTTTAGACTATGCTTTAAAGATATAAAACTGGAGGCTAAATATGCTTACTTCTGAAATTAATTATACCAGCATGTAGCATGATTACAAATGTAGTTGTGAACCTCTTAAAAAATTTCATCATTTATGAGGCAACTATTAACTTGTATTTTTTACAATTATTCTTAAAAATTTACAATAAAAATAACTATTTCTAAACTCTTTTAGTATCAATATAAGACTTTTAAGTGTAGACACTGGGAAGTTTCTTGGTATACTGTCATAGAACATAATAGATGTTTTCACGACACAGTGACAAATAGCTACAGCTTAACAATGTTAGTAAAAACAAGCAGGTTAGACACGCATCTTTAAATGAGTCTCTGTTAACCTGAATAGACCTTAGGACAGGAGAGACATATGCTAAGTCAGATTATCATTCATTAAATTGTTCTAATCCTTTAATATGTAGTTTTTATGTTGTAGTGATCCAAATAATAAAACAAATTTGTAGGTAATCCTAGACTACCACTGTAAAAAAAGGTCTTTAACCTCTAAAGGATTGATAAACTTTTCCAGTTATCAATCTAAACTTTGTTAGACTGCTTAAGGCTATTGTCTTATTGAATAGTAAGACAGGAATTTTTCAGTTTGTAGTGTGTAGCTATTGCTCCAGTTTTTAGTCTTGTATTTATGCATTTATCAAGATCATATGTTTATAAAGACATGATAATAAAATATCTAAACTTTGTTAGACTGCTTAAGGCTATTGTCTTATTGCATAGTAAGACAGGAATTTTTCAGTTTGTAGTGTGTAGCTATTGCTCCAGTTTTTAGTCTTGTATTTATGCATTTATCAAGATCATATGTTTATAAAGACATGATAATAAAATATCTGATAAACTTTAGCCTTATACACTTAAACATTTTTAAAAGCTGGTTTTATTTATGTATTTATTTATTTAACTTTTTATTTTTAAGCCATGTAGTTTTTATTGTTATGGCAGTCATTTGGAAAATTGTTGTAGATGCTAACTGAGGCTTATGGAGGACCAGCTTTCCCCCCAAGGAAACTAAAGCTATAAAATACTTTGTAGTAACAAAATACATTTTAAAAGTGTTTCATCACACATTGTCTATCAGACAACAGTAGAAAACTAAGACCTACAAATAGGTCTTCTTGAGATTGCTTTTGAAGACTAAATTGTTCTTATTAAGACCAACCTTCAAGGATACTAAGATATAGATTTCCATAGCCAACCATACTATATTACAATCTGAGTCTTTGTTTGAATCCATTCCTGAGGTGAACCTTAGGAAAGCAATAGGTTTCTTTTATATTTAATGCCAGCCACTTTAGCGACAGGATCCAGGCGCTACCCACAACCTAGTGAGGTTTGCATGCCCTGAAATAATATAGAGACTGTATTTAGCTGTTTTCTCAAAAGCTTACCTTTCCTCATTTACTAGTAAGCCTGCTGACATTGTCACAGGAATCTTAACTTTAACAAGTGATTTCTCAGTCATTATATGGAATATCTACTGTAGCCTCCTGAACATTTCAATCTCCCTGGTCTAACAAGCTGTTAAATGTTAAACAAAGGTGAGAAAATCAACTCTAAGACAAAGCCTTATAAATCTAAAGGAATGGGAGGGTGACCTCGGGAAGGCTGTGGGGGTGGCACTTTTCTTTTATTAACGGCTAGACAGGAAATGAGGTTTAAAGATTTGAAGGGATGTTGAGGGAAAGAGGAAGAATGAGCATGTAGGTGGGTTTCAGAAACAATACAGGGAAGTTAAAGGCTATACACTGAGAAATTGGGTTTAGTGCTGTTATCAGTGACAAAAGTCAGTCATCCAACATCCTCTATGGTCACTGGTCCATATCATAATTCCCGCACCACCTCAGTGAAGAAGAATACAGTCTTCCTCACACCCGTATGATAAGCTTTGAATGACAAATTTAGGATTTGGTGGCCATCCCCAAGCCATGTCTGCTCATCTTGGTTTCAGACTTCCCCCAGCATCATGGCTACCCATCTCAGGTGGCAAATGCTGAGAGCAGCATCAGTGGTGATGAAACAACTCAACAGTATTAGTGTCCTGTTCTTACTGGGTGCCACATAGAAAAACAGGAGCTTTCTGTGGAAGGGCATTCAAAGAAAGTCCATTTGTATTAGGTCACTATGGTAACGGGACCGGCTCTGTTGACTGGTCATGTAATAACTTCCATAGCACTCGACTGCCTTCTAGTGAAATACTTCATTTCATTTGCCCATAATCCAACCCGTCTCCTGCCCATCACACCTTTAATAACCTCACGTCACATCCTCATTAATTTTTCTACGTCTATATCATAGAGCTTGATATTTTAATATTAGAGCCGGTCATTTTGTTAGCTTGATTTATTGTTTTCCTCTTTTGGAAAGTTCAAACTCTGTTTCTATGTACTATAAATAACAAAGCCTGGCTTGGATTGAGTAACAAAGCTATATTTCAGACTTGGGACTTTGCTGATATTCCTAAGGCCTCAGCCACACCCCTAGGGATGTGATGTCAGAAGAGGTTGGTGACTGAGTTACATGCCTGCAGTCAATCAAGGCCTTATGCTATTCAAAGTATTTCCATGAATGACAAGTTATTAATGGTTCAAAATGAAAGTCAGAACTACAGGAGATCAGATGTTAGTTTAATGGGGACAGTTATTTCTTTTTCCTGTTTCATTGGGTAGGAGATTTTATTTTTTCTACACTTTGGAGAAATATATTACAAGTAATAAATTAAAAATTTGGGTATTCAAGATATATTAATTATTGCCATTGTTGCTATTATTTTAAATGTCATATAACATTCTCTATGATACATCCTAGTTCTAGCGTACTAAAAAGGTAAAAAGAACAAAAGGAAAGAAGGAAGAAAGAAAAAAAATTGGAAGAGAGGAAGTCAGGAAAGTAGGGAAGAAAGAAAAGAGGAGGAGGAAGAAGGGAGGGAGGAAGGTGGGAACAAAGAAAGAGAGAGATAAGTAGAGAGGGAGAGAGGAAAGCGGTTGTTTGGATGCTATCTTAAAGTTTTTATTAGATATTTTCTTTATTTACATTTCAAATGTTATCCCCTTTGTCCCTTTCCATTCTGAAAACCCCCTATCTCATTGCCCCTCCCCCTGATCACCCACCCACCCACTCTTGCTTCTCTGTCCTGGCCTTCCTCTACCCTGGGACATCGAGCCTTCACAGGACCAAGGCTTCTCCTTTCACTGATGTCCGACAAGGTCATCCTCTGCTGGTTTTAAAATAATCAGTTCTTAGTTTTCTTTAAAACTCTAAAAGCTTTTTAAAAGAAGTTTAAAATTTTTCAGTTGTGTGTATTTGCAACACACCAAAATAAAATACCTTTTTAAAAGTTGGAGATACCAAGCATAATCACAATGTTTAGAAGACAACACCAAGTTTAAGAGTGTAAATAATTTAGTGTCTTTTAAATAAATACCAAATGAACTACTTTGATGTTATAATGTTTGGCCCTCCAGGAAGATATGTTCTTGTATACAGATGCATGGAGTTGCAGATTTAATACCTCATCAAAAATTGTTTTAAATCCTCTCTTTTATAAATCTGTTTTTAAGACAGGCATTATGCAAGAATCTTAAAGTATCTCAGGAGACCTTTTTCCTTGGTCAGCTCATGCCCTGCTTTGTTGCCTACTGCAGCTCCACCCCTGAATTTTAAGTTTTTGTTACAGATGTTACACATTCTTAACCATACCAAATAACTTCTAAGCCAATAATCTACAAGCAAGACATACAGACCACAGTAAAGACATGCATTTAAGACCAGTCAGAACCAAATATGCAGTGGCTGTGCTGGGCTCCTGGCCAAGGGGGCAGTGCTCAAAGGGCTATGCCACATTTTCAGTTTTTGTTCTCAATTCAGTTACTATTTTCCCTGGAAATCCTCAAACAAGTTAATACTAAATCATGGGGTGAATGTTTAGAAGATGAAGTTTGGCCAGTTTCTCCAAATATGAAACAGAGAGTCACAATGAAGTGACTACATCAAAGTACAGACACAGACAGACAGACAGAGACAGACTGCCACACTAAGCACAATCAGAACTGGGGATGAGATGGAAGAGATTCTAGATGTCCCCACAATGGGGCACGGACATGCCACCAGCAGGACCCAGAACTAGAATCAGGTGGTCGCCAACGGGCACCAGAGAGGAAATAGGATGTCTCCTGACCTCCTCTGATACACACAATACTGTGTCTAGTTTCTTCTTTCTTGGGTCCCAGATAGCTACCTTCTAGAGGTTTGTGACTCCAAAAATGAAGTCCCCCAAATGTGAATGATTGCAAACCAAGGACCTGTGTGGTGTGAATGGATTCCTGGCCAATGTACCAAATGTAATGCAGTCTGTATAGATTCAATATAAGTCAGAATCCAGGTCAATGCACATGACAAATATATATTTCAATCAAGCTGCTATTGATCAATCAGGAACAGAGAACAGACATGGGAGCTGAACCATGATCTTGATCCAAAGTATTAGAGTATTTCAGTTTCCAAAGCATCTGTGCCAAGTTATCATTACATTTTTCCTCCAATAAGGATTTAAGGATAAAGGCTTACATTTTTCCTCCAATAGGATTTAAGGACAAAGGCTTTCCTTTATGAGGTTGACCTATGCAAACTGATACAGTCTGTAGGTTTTACAGTCCTGACCAATCAAATCCACTTGTTATTCTGTAGTTAGAAACAACCATTATGTTCTGGAGAACAAAGGATGAATAAAGGGAGCTGTGATTAAGAAAAATCTTTATGTTCTGAAACAACATGGCAGTACTTGGGGCAAGTTTCTTTTGCTCGTTTCCCACAATTTCTCTCCAAATCCTTTCTTTTTCTCTATTTACCTTCTCAGAAAACATTCCAGCTTTATTGCGACCATCTCATTTACTTCATTTAATTACATATACTAAGTCCATGCACTTTAATCTGCATCAAGTAAAGTGCAGTGTAAGTAATGAGAAGCACCATCAGCTGACTGTTATTCTCTCTGTTCCCCTAGTGTCAGCGAAACGAGCTGACAGTGCAAGTTCAGAAGAAGAGGAGGAAAAGTCAACACTGAGGAGGGTTAAGGTAAGAGGGGCTTTCGTTTCTCTAAGGTAGAAAGGTTATCTCAGTGATTCCATTAAGTTTCAGTAGGTATCACATTTGAGTCATGACATAGTCAGAGATATCATAGGTATTATTAGAGCTTTTACTTAGGAAGAGGATGGAATGTAGGAACTGTACTAACTTGGTCTCAATTCAATAATTCATTACATCACAATGTGGTGCAACATTATGTCCGGATTTATGAAACTAATCCCTGTCAAGTGGGTTTCTCCAGTTTACACTAGTCCTCATGGTTTAAAGAACAGCCAACTGAACACCCAACATCCACATGCTAGACACAGTAAGCTTCTAATGCACCAAACTTTAAGTCATATACTCCAATTAGTTCTAAACCATGTGCCCTAGAAATAGAATATGTATTAGTGAAAAATACCTGTTTTCATATGTGGTGTAGATTTTGGGACCCTCTAGAGGCCGGACAGGTTTGTTTGATCTACTTATGAATCAGAAAAAGTATGAAAGATACTAGTTTTTGTCACAAGAACTGAGCCCCAAATAATTTGTGGCATCATCAAATAACGTATCCATCAATATAGTTATCACTCAACTGCAATTTTTCATCCTTGCTGCAACTATAGTACATAAATGGATCAATCAAAACCAATTTTATATATTACCCTGCTTGATTATGGAATATAAAGTATTTTTCCCTTCTCCATTACAGGTGGCTCCTAAAAAAAATGGAAAGAGTATGTATTTTGGAATTACTAAGATAAGAATTGTTGTAAACACTATGTTTTATCTGATGCAACACTGTGATCTAAAAACTTACCTATATATCTGTGGTCATTGAATTCACCAGGGTACAATAATCCCTATGAAAAAGTTACAGTTTTTAGGATCTGCCTGTAAGATATCAAATTTATTAGGATCTCAAACACTATCATGACTGCGAGAATGGGTAGAATTCCTAGATTGTATCATTTCCCATTCAGCAGATAGTCATTTGTAAAAGGCATAGAAGCACACATACTCATTTTCAGGTGGCAGGTCCTAAAAATGTAACCCAGTCCAGGAGAACAGGAATGTTGAATGGATGTGTCCCAACTGGCTTTCCCATGGTTCATTGTAATGAAGTCTACAGAAGGGTTAAGGGGGTGGACTTTATTAGCATGGAGAAAGGGCAACACAATTTAGGCACATGGTAAAGTAAGTCCTCTATTCACAACTTAGATATTAGTTAGTGCTATCTCATTCTTTAGGGAATTTGGTGAATTTTAGGGATTTTGTTTTATTTTTGAGATGTGTGTGTGTGTAACTTCTTTCTGGCCCAGATCTCACATAGCTCCACCTTTCTGAGCCTATAGACTGCTGTTATTTATTAAGGTATACACTGACACATCCAAAGGGAATATACCTTTAAATGTCAAAACTCTATGCTCTAGGAGTTTTATCTCCGAGTGGCGGTCAGTGGCCAAATTCTGAGTGTTAATATGGAGTAGATACATATTTTCTGCAATGAATCACGTACCCTATTATTATTTCAAGTGTTTACTGCATAGTACAACTACAGTTTCAATACTTCAGTATGCTGTAGTTTTATTAAAGGGAGCAATTATATTAATATAATGTAATATTATATTGGACTTCATCCCAGTTTTCTCAGTACACGTTTAGCATGTCCAGGACCCAAAGTTTGTATCCTTGTTCTGTATAAAATGTGCCCAAGATGGCTCCATCCTATTAATGTTTATCCTAGAGAAGTGAAGGAAGGGGAAACATAAGTTCAAGGTCATTCTTTTCTGTAGAGTGAATTACATTCTAGACTAGAATAGAGACCTCTCTTGAAAACAATTTTTAAAACTATAACGAGACGGTAAGACTGGTGAGGGAGGCATGACCAGGCATTGTGCACTCCCACAGGCCTGGAATCAGTACCCATATCTAAGCAGGAACTGAGAAAGACCAGGCAAGAGAGTCAATGAAGACGTTACCTACAAAGTGATGTGAACACACTGCTTATTATATTAGCAATACACAAGGCTGCTCTTCTTGTCAGTTCATGATGAGGACATGTCCAGGTTTGGCTGCTTGAAAGGAAGTTTTTATGCAGCCCAACCATAATGTGACACCTTGGTTTTGAGTAACTTTCAAACTGAGCATTTTTAGAAATTATCTCTATGTAGTCTTCTGATCAGTGAATCACTCACTGAGAGTCACCAGTCAGGTTGAAGTTCTGAGAGGAAGACTACATATTTCTATTAAGTGAGAACCCTCCTACAGCTTCTTTGGTAAACAGTAAGAATATATACATTCTCTGTTGCCCATGTGTCACCAACTGAAACCTCATTCTACCTAGATGCATTCATATGTAGCTGACTCTTCCATCATTTAACAGACACCACACAGCAATATGCACTTGTATGTCCATATCTTTTTAATTAAGAATAGTCATAGGGTGTTTAGTGCATACCATCATAGTAAACACAACTCAGAAGTAAGAGAGACCGTAAATTACATTATATATTATACTATATATAAATAAAATATACTATATATTATACCGTATATATGAATTAAATATACGACATAAATTACACTCTATAGTATATTATATTTATTTTATATGCCTTTGCACAAATCTTTTGCAATGAAGTCTCATAGGGAGTCAAATATTAAGCATCCTAGTGAAACCACATAGGAGTGTAAGACTGTGTGGTTTGGTTTATGTTGATCTAAGAGGGATTTTGATGCTGTTTAGCAACATGAGAGAGTCCTTGTTCTCTTCTCTGTACATTGTCACATGGACATGAAGTGTAATTCATGCTGCTGTGTATAGTGCACTTTGTGATCTTCTCAAATTACTCTCTGATGAGTAGCTCTGATGATGTTGCCTGGAGAATGGTCACAAAGTAGAATGTGCAAACACAAAACCATTCCTGATTTCCTCTGTTTTTCTGTCATGAAGCTGACATAATTGTCTTTGTTGTGTATATATCCCTAGGATCAAATACCTTGAAGAAGCTCTGTCGGAAGGGGACTCTTCCCCTGACAGATGATGTTGAAGGAAGTAACTTCATTGATGAAACTTGCACAGAAAAAACAAAAAATAAAAGAGAAGGTACTGTGGAAATGAAAAGGATGGATCATGTTTCATAGTGGCAGAGGATACTGTTGTGATACATGTAAAACTATGAATATATTATTAGTATTTTTATGTAGATACTGTTAATTTGTATACATCCTTATTTGAAATTCAACCATAGAATTTTAAAATGGATATTAGACTCACTGTTTGTTCTCATTGAGTAATGAGAAAGAGAGGAAAAGTGAGCTCAGTCCTGTCTGCATCACTGTCACATTACCTGCTGCAGGAAGGAACAGGTGAGCCACCCTCTCTATCACCTGTTCCTAGAGACCTGTAATGTGAAAGGATTTAATGTCAACTGTCTCAAGAGTGACCCTTTGATTATCAAAAGTGTCAAATGTGAAGATAGACTTTGGATTAGATCACAGAATTTCTGCTCTGACCAATTGGGAGTGGGTCACTGGACTGGTGTGTTACACAGTGGGAAAGAACAGTAGAAACAAGGAAATGGCAGGAGAGGCTGGAGGGTTCTCTGAGTTTTTTTTTCTTTTCTTTCAAAGGCATCATGGTGATCCCTGTTAGCTTGTGTATTCTTTGCTTGTGGCTCTGTCATCTGAAGGCAGACTTTTCCTCTTAACACTTTTCAGTCTATGTGAGTTATTAACAAATGTCCAAGCCTGCAACTGTGGTTAGTAGCTCTCCAAGGAAGCTGTATCCAAGGTACTTTCCCAGATTGTAGTGAAAAGGAATGTCTGTTTCACCACAATAGCTTGAGTATGGAGTGATATTCGCTGAGAGCTGTAGATGTAGGAGTTTCAGGCAGAGATCCAATGCAATGGATTGAAGGAAAGAAGTGGAGTGCTTGTGTCCAGCTCACCTTCTTGTTCTTTAGAACAGTGTCACTAACAGTGGCACAGTTTGCTACAGCTTATCACCTCAAGATAATGTCCCACAGACATGCTCCTCCTCGTCCTCCTCTTCATCCTCCTCGTCCTCCTTCTTCTCTTCTTCTCTTCTTCTTCTTCTTCTTCTTCTTCTTCTTCTTCTTCTTCTTCTTCTTCTTCTTCTTCTTCTTCTTCTTCTTCTTCTTCATCATCATCTTATTATTCTTTTTTGGTTTTTATTTTGGCTTTTCAAGACAGGGTTTCTCTATATAACACAGGCTATCCTGGAACTCACTCTGTAGACCAGTCTGGATTCTAACTCAAAAGTCTGCCGGCCTCTGTCTCCCAAGTGCTGGGATTAAAGGCATGTACCAACACAGTGCCTGGCTTCTCATAGTACTTCTTGTCTCTGTCCTTCTCTAGCCATGCCCTCCTTTTGGTAATTGCCATGTTATCCTGTGATCCCTTCCACCTGCTACCTTATTGTTGATGCAACATACTAGAACACATTGCCCACACAGTGTGGCCTAACCTCAGCCATGTCCCCTCATGAGCCCTGGGTATACTTGGTCTTTCTGTATTCACTAAACATTTCTCCCTCACAAAGCTCATGAGACTGTAAAGATCACTGGGAGAGAAATGAACAGAACCCTTCTCAGATATAATATGACTTGAAAGGCAGTTGAATCTTAGTATGACATCTGAATCAAACCTTTTCCACACAGACAGGTACATCCTCGTTTGTCTGTAGGTCTTCCCTCTGTTCAGTTTGCCTTATGAGAAAACAGTCCAGCAGCAGCACAACCATCTTGTTCATCAGGTTTAGTTACATGAACTAGATTCATACACTTTTACCTACATCAAGTAAAGCCCAGTGTAAACAATAAGCAATACTGTGAGCTGACAGTCACTTCTTGTCTCCCTAGTGAATCTGGAAGAAGAAGTCCCCCCAGTACCAGAATGTCAGGACAGTGCAACCTTACCAATGGATAAGGATAAAGCACCAGTGAAAATGGTGAGAAGGCTTTTCCTTGCTCTCATGCAGAAAACTTACTTCAGTGGTCCCCTTATGGTTCAGTGGGATCACAATGGAATCATGTCACTGATCAGGTATATGCCATTTTAAAGCTTCTCATATTTTAAAGGTCTCACTAGCTGAGCATTGAATATGCACACACTGGACACAAGAGCTTTCTTTCAACACATCAAACATTGGGGCTTACTCTCAAAGTATAACTATGATAGACCACAGAAACACAAAATATCTGAATGACAAATACAGGATTTCACAGGTGGTATGCAATCTAGGTTTGAGAATCTTCCATAGAGGCCAGCCAGCTTTGCCTGATCTGCCTTCAAAACAAAAACAAAACAAAAACAAACAAACAAAAACAAAAAAACAAAAAAACACGTGAAAGCACCATTTCTTAAATGAATGTAACCTGTTCCCTATGGGAAGAGAATGATGACAATCACTCAAGTCAAATAGCTTTGGCTATGGTCAAAGCAGGAAATCTGTATTCAAACAATTGTGCCTACAATTCATTCCTTGGTGCAGCAGAACCTCCAACTCTTAGCCTAGCTACTGTGGAAGCAGAATTCTTTGGAGACTTGAGGGATATTGAATTGCAGCCTTATTACATTGAGCAGTCTAAAAATGGTTCTTACTTTGGGTTTGTCCTACAGTAAGAGCCAAGATTTTACGTTCTACTAAAAATAAACAAAAAGATGTTATCCTTTTATGTTCATTTAATAACATGTCCATCATTTTTTATTATTGGTATAAGAATATATATCGTGTTGAATGTAATAAAAAATATTAAGACAAAAAGTGTGAAATTGTCTTTTTCATGAAGTACAAAGCTCAGATATTCTGTTACATCACTGAATAATGGATCCATTAATATGGTCTCCACTTGACTGCTCTTTTCTATCTTGACTGCAACTAGAATATGTCAGAGGAAGGCCCAAAGACCTTAGCAGATATTACTCAATATGATCTAACGTTTAAAATATTGTATTTCCTTTCAATTGCAGGAAAGATCTAGAAATCACAGATCTGGTATGTATTATGGATTAACCCTCTAAGATATGTTTCAGATGTTAATTGTGTAATACTTTGTATTTTGTGTGATGGACAACTATGATCTCAGGTACTTACTGATGATGTTTTTGTTGTTGTTGTTGTTGCATTTTTTTTAAAGAAAGCACAATTTCCAAGCCCAAACAATGGCCATGTGACTGTGTTCAGCCGTGATTCCTTTAGTTAAAAGGAGATTTTGTTCACGAAGGCATGTCCAAATCTTTTTTACCAAGAAAAAGATCCCAATTATCCAAACGACATTCTAGTAGAAAGGTTATAAATTAAGAAATCCTAATACAGTCATCTAAAAAATGTATTCAAACTACACCAGGGCCATGCAAGACCAGGCTATATGCTTGTATTCCTTCATAGATGAATGATCCAGAGTTTAGAGGTAATTATGAGACGCCTTAGCTGTTCCTCTCAAGAGACACTTCTTACCTCATCAAGGGCACAATATTCTCTATAGAAAAGTTATATCTTCTGGCATCTGCCTGCCATAAGGCAAACTGATAGGGATCTCAAACACTAGCCTGGTTGCTGCAGAGGTCAGAGTGCATGGGAGTGTGTCAGTCAGCCGGCAGCAGATACTCACAACTCTGAAACGTAGAGAAGCACATGCCACTTTTCAGGCGACTGAGCCTGAAAATTAAATTCAGTACATGGAAAGCAGGGGTTAATATGCCCCCAAAACTGTGTTTCTCATAGCATGGCTCTCTCCAGTAAGATCTGGAGAAAAGCCTTGGCAGACTAGATAACATCAGCATGGGCACAAAGAGCCACACTGTCCACTGAGAACTCCGGTCTTCATTTGCTTGCTCCATGCTGGACCATCATTCCAGCAATGCATTTCATTGTTATTTTGTATTTTGTTGTTAGTATAATTTTAGTATTTTTGATAAGTTTATGCAATGTGTTTGGTCATATTTATCCCTTACAACTCTGCTCACATAATCACTCTCCCTTTTCAGTGTTTCTTAAATACATATACTTAAAAACTTTCTAGTCTAATTTATGCAAAACATGTGCAGGGGCTTCCACTGACACTTGGGTGAACATTCTAGGGGCAAAATCTTTAATTAAAACTGTACCTCTCTTAGACCAAAAACATAAAGTAATAACTTCTTAAATAGGTATGAGAAGGGTTTCTGAACCTCGTCTCTTCAAGCCACAATATTGTCTTCCTTGACTTTGTGAAGGTCCTATATAAGCATCCAGCAATATACATTTAAAGAGCAGCTAGACTCTGCACATCAAGGATCCTTTGTCATGGGTAGTTAAATTCCATGTTGCCTTTTCTATTTTCCTCTCAATGGCTTTACATAGTCATCAGAGAAGAGTATCACCAGACATTTTCTTGTCCACATTTGTGTGTCTGCATGATCAGGCTTTCACCAGTGAAGTGATGTGTTTAGTGAAACAATTATGAGTTAGAACATGTAGCTTCACTGGCTTAGTTTATACCTATCAGATCCAAAACCGTGTGTTTCATCCCAAGGATCCCATATAGGATGCCCATGATTGCACAGTATGCAATCCGGATTTAGAGTTTTGGTTTCAGAAAAGTCAAAGTACAAGATCTTCCTTGGTTTTTTTTTTAGTTTTGTTATTGTTTTTTTGTGCATTTCATGTTATACACCCCAATCCCACTTCTCTCCTTCTCTCCTTGCACCTTCCCTCCACCCTTGCTACAATCTACCAACATGGAAATAATACTGTGGAAGCTGTAGTATGTCACAGTGTGTCCCACTATATACCCTTTTGTCTATACATCTTTGCTTACAAATAATCATTGTAATGCCTTGTTGATCTGGAGCAGTCTCCTGGCTTCTGATGCTCTATCTGAGGTTCTAATGCTGGATATCTTCTGGAATACCCTGTGGTTGCCCTGTTGCATGGAGTTCCTGATGTTTTGTATCTATAGAACCAGCCCCTTTATGTACTTCTTCAGCAGTTGATCAATGGGGTAGATGTTGGGTTGAGCCAATTCAAAGTACTGGAGGCCTGACAGGTATCTATGTTGGCCAGCTTTCCAGATCCCCTACTCTCACACATCCATGGCCAGCTCACTAGCAACCCCTGTAATGAGGGCTAGCTCTATCCTGCTGCTCAGGCAGGGTGAAAAACTCCCACTTCCCAGTGTTGCATTTAGTGTGGGACATGATCAGTTCTCCCACTCTTATGACCTGAGTTGGGAGCAGCTCTCTCACCTGCTATAAATGACAAAGGAACAGAGAGGTGAGGGTGGCAAACCCAGCAGATAAGAAAGCAGGCCTGGCTCTCCTGCATTCACACCTGCTGGGCTGGCTTACCTGCAAGCCCCTCATGCAGGGCCAGCTCTGCTGTGCTCTCCAGGCAAGGTACAGGATCTGCTCTCCCGAGTGCTGCAGCAAATGAGGGGCAGGGATAGCTCTCCTGCTTTCATGGCCACTTGGCCAGTTCTCCATCCTGCCATAGATGGTAAGGAGCGAGAGGGTCAGACTGTATCTCTCCCTCATCCACACCACTATATGGCAGATGTGTTGATCTAGCTCTCCAATGCTCCTGTCCTCAGGACTGGCTCACTCAGCCTTCAGCCATCAACATGTCCACAGGCAGTAGCCCACACCAGAGTCATTTGCCTGGCCTTTGGCGGTAACAGGTTCCTGATGCTGCAGGACAAGGTGGCATCACAGACCAGGATCCCACAATGTTCACAGATGGCCTCACCAACTGCTCACATCAGGCTGTTCGTCACTACCCTGGAGGCTCCAGTTCTTCCTTTCTTCCTTGTACTCACATCCTTCTGTTTCTCTTTCTCTTCACTTTTCCCACCACTTACTTGCTCCTCTTAGTGGAGTCCAGTTTCTCTGAGTGTCTGCAGTCGTTTCAGGAGTGGTCCCTGGAGTATATGTCCCACTTGTGTATTATGGCATTGGGCAGGGGCCATCTTGAGTGTGGTCCGACCTCCAAAGCCTACCCAGTACATGACTGGTGGTCATCTCAGATTAGCTCCGTGCCAGGCTCCATGGCACTGGCCTGGGGCTCATCACAGGCACTCTTCGTGCCCATCTGCATGACTGGCCACATATGAAGGTCATCTGTCTCCAACCCCCTCCTGCCCATGCCGGCCTTCCCACGTAGAGCTCTGTTAGTCCCTAGCTTGTTCTCTGTTCTCAGAGTCTGTCTGATCCTGAGCATTGGTGCTGGGCACTAGACTCATGCTCCTCTCAGGCTCACTGTTTTCAGTAAATGTTAAGATTACTAATCATTCAAATGTTCTCAGATCACAACCAAGTATAGACATAGCTTCTCTCTTTTCTGCCCCCCACTGACACACAAGTGACATAGCAGGCGCATCTGCAATGCCTCCCTCTTCTTTTTCTCATAGTGAAACTTAATCCAGACGAGGCTAGAGACTTTTTCATCATTGTCATCATCATCATCACCAATAGAAATGGCTAAGATAATAATAATAACAACAACAACAACAACAACAACAATAATAACAACAATAAATAAAATGGCCCCAAGAGGACTATTGAAGGAAGGGGAATTTGTAGAAACTAATCTTGCCCTTGGCTGGTTGATCAAATTCTAGGATAGACACATGCCCATGAATATATGATCAGCCCTAATTGAACTTGGTGGGTTATTAGGATAAAATGAAAAGGATCTGAAGTTGGCAAAGAGTGGAGAGATAGGAATGGAGTCAGGACGAGTTAGGGTGTTGGGCAGGAATGAATAGGATCAAAATACATTGTATGGAGTTCTCAAAGAATTAAGACAAGATTTTATTTAAAAATTGATGAGGAAACAAGAAGCAGACCCAGTGCACACTCATCCCCTGTGTAGCCATGTAGATGTCTCACGTCAATTCAGGGAGGGTTTATAAAAGGTTGGCCAACTTTCCTCACATGACAACTTGATTCAGAATGACTTGGAGTCTGAGTCATCACAGAAGACTGGAAGCATGTGTTGCCTCTCAGTGTGGGTACTTGATCAGAATCACTGGATGAAAGGAACCTGACAGTCTGAAGACACTGGAGAAATGACCTCTTCTATTTACTCTCCAGAGACCTTCTATACCTTAGAAATTCATATATTGAGTCAGAGATCAAAGGCAATGCATCTGTTTTTTTTTTTTTTTTTTTTTTTTTTTTTTTTTGGTTCTTTCTGTCAGGGTGTTTGGCCAGGGCATCATGGATATAACTAATATAGAACCCAGGGATAAAAAACTAGAGGAAATGTATTCTTCTTACCTTCCAAACTCACTTAAAGTGATATAATATATTCTGCATAAACTGTAAAATATTCTGGATAGGCAAAATAAATAAATAAATAAATAAATAAATAAATAAATAAATAAATAAATGAAAGCAAACAACCAGTGGGCGCCATCCTATATAACAGTCAATTTTTGCTCAGGTTTTCTTGCATCCTTTCTAGTGGAACTTTCCTCACATTTCACAACACCACAGTGCACTTGTGCAGTCATGTGCTTTTTGTTATGATTTGACATTATATACCTATCCTGTACACCAATAAGTTTCCTGTGGTCATTTACTGGTGCAACAATGTAATCACAGCAATGTCTCTGTGTCATGATGCTCTAAATGGGATTTGAATGCTGCCTATCTGGCACCATACCAACATAAATATTCATGTTGTGCCTCTTTCTCAGTTGTCCCTCCTGAATTAATTTACCTACATCATCACGAGTTACATAGTAGACGTTATCTACATCGTCACCTTATGTATAATTATTTGTACACTACACTCAGTGATCTTCCTGCAGCACCATTCTAATTACAGTGACTTACTTAAAAAGAAATATGATCATATGTACAAACCCTCAACTATTATCAGTTTCCTCTGTCTATCGTGAAGCTGACATAAATCTACCTCTCAATGCATTCCCAGTATTGGCAATCTTAAGGAAATTTTCTCGAAAGCGAACTGTGGCCCCCATTGAAGTGGAAAGACCTCAAGTCCTCCCAGGTACCTCCCGAGAAACAACACACGCTACAACAGAAGGTACTGTGGGAAAACATTAATTCCGTTCAATTACATAAATCAATGTTGAAGTTTTGCTGTAGTTTTTAATGCATGGATATCTTAATTTATCTAGTTTGTCAGTAGAAATTTAAAGATACAGTTAACTGGCGTCTTTGCTTTTCGTTAACTAATGGTAAACTGGAGGAAAGTTGAGACTTTATATGAGTACTCTTGTCTTCACCTGTGGTAGGCATGAATGACTGAGCCACATGTCAGTCACATTGTCCCAGACATGCATAACACAGATGTGGAAGGTCTCAAGATTGAGGATGAAACTTGAATTAGATTAAGGCATTCCTAAGCAGGCCCATTGAGAAACAGAAAGCCCTAGGAGCAGTCATCTTACAACTTGTGCTTGGGAGACTAAGGGAGTAGGAAAGATCATTTAAGACAAAGAAATATGTGATGTTTCTGTGCATTTTCTCTTTCAAATGTATAATAGTTAGCAGTGGCAAGGTTGAGTGTGCTTTGCTTCTGGCTCTGTTATTTCAAGGCTACATTTCCCAGAACACTTAGACCATCCTTCCTCTGTCACTGCTAACATCCTAGTGTATGACTCTTGTTATAACTCTTCTTGGAAAATTGGTTGGGTTTGCTTTCCCAGACGTTGTGATAAAGTACTGTGACACAAAACATCCTGCAGTGGTCTGAATAGGAATGGCCTCATAGAATCTTGTGATTGAGTACATGGCCCACAGGGAGGGGTATTATTAGGAGGTGTGGCCTGGTTAGAGTAGGGGTGGGATTGCGGAGGAAGTATAACAATGTAGAAGTGGGACTTGAGGTCTCAGATGCTCAAGCTAGACCTAGTGTGTCACTCCTTTCCCACTTGCTGCCTGCCATAGAAATCTCAGCTCCTTCTCCAGCACCATGTCTTCCTGCATTCTGCCATTTTTCCTGTCATGATGATAGGGGACTAAACTTCTTACACTGTGCAAGCCAGCCCTAATTAAATGTTTTGCTTTATAAGAGTTGCCATGGTTGTGGTATCTCTTCACGGCAAAAGAACCCCTAATTTAGACACATCTTTAGCAAGAAAAGGTTGACATTGCCAGGGACATTGAATTTGGAGCCCATAATCAATAAGTAGCAGATAGAGGCAGAAACTGAAGGGAAAGTGATATTGCAGCCAAAGCCTAGAAGCAAAGAAAAATGAATGACTGTCCTCTGCTGAGTTTTCTTCCTCTGATATGGCCTAGGATCCCATCCAAGAGAATGATTGTATCTACAGGAAACAGGTCTTCCCAAGATGCCTTAATCTATTCAAACAACAGTGTCATACCTGGAGAACTGAGATCTTGTTAGTTGACAGCTGTGGTGAAGCATCATGGAGGCGACAAAGTGTTGTTTTCACTTTTGAGTATTAGCCTGTATCAGAGTGAGTTTTTCTGATAGAAAACAATTTCTTTGCTCTCAAGAACCTGTAGGTAAATATCTTACAGTGTGGGCCCAATGCTGCAGGAGCAGCAGGTCCTCTCCCTGTTCTTTGGGTCTTGTAGCAGCACTTCCTCTCTTCCCTGTGAAGCACTGCTTTACATGCACTCAACATGGCAGAGTATCTCAACAGTCACAATGACTTTTCATTCTGTCTACATAGCATGTCTTTGTATCAAGGGCTTAATATATGACTTGTGATGGTTTGTACATGTTTGGCCCAGGCAATGGCACTATTACAAGGTGTGGGCCTGTTGGACTAGGTGTGTCACTGTGGGTGTGGTCTTTAAGACCCTCATCCTAAATGCCTGGCAGCAGTATTCTGCTAGCAGCCTTCAGATGAAGATATTGAACTCTCAGCTCCTCCTGCACCATTCCTGCCTGGATGTTGCCATGTTCCCACCTTGATGATAATGGATTGAATATATCTGAACCTGAAAGCCAGCCCCAATTAAATGTTATCCTTTATAAGACCTGCATGAGTCATAGTGTCTGTTCACAGCAGTAAAAATCTAACTAAGGCATGACTTTATGTAGTTTGTGTTCCTCACCTCAGACTGACATGTGGGACTAGAGTTCTGACATCCATCTTGGAGCCTCTGACCTAGTTAGTGATTGAAGTGGGATCTTAGCTCTAGCAAACCCTTGGCTACCTTTCAGGAATTTCGTGGTTCAGCCTCCAACATTCAGAACATGGGTTTGGGCGTTCTAGTGAATTACACCTAGTCCCAAGACTAATGAACCATAGTAGTTGTTTGGACATCAGTTCTCTCAGTACCTCTCTGCGCATAGGGCTGTGTCTGTCCTCCGTGCTGTCACTATTTGTGTATTTCACTTGTTACAGCCTTACCTGTCTTGCCGTTTTTAGGGGAATAAGTTCATAATCTCAGAGAATTGTTTCCTGAAAGTATCTCCCCTGAGGCTTCTTCATTATGCTCAAGGTCTTTGCTCATCACAAGTGTGTCATTGTCCCCTGCCTCCTCTCACGGTTTAGCTGTCTTTGGCTCCACTGTGATAGGCAGTATTAGGAGGGTTAGCACTGTGTTAATCACTGCAAACTCTAGGCCTCCTGCTTGTATGTAGTATGTCCTCCAGAGTCCCATGTCCCCACCTCCAACCTCATACACCACAATATTCCTCCTTATAGTTCCTTGCCTTTATCCTTCAGATACAGATATTTCCTTATTTTCCAAGTGCCAAAGTGGCTCAATGATCTGTACTAGACTATCCATAGAGTCTTGGAGGTTTCTTCCCACTAATTACCTCATTCCTGATACTGCATAAGAGAATACAGTGTCTATAGAGTATAGCTTAACCCTCTAGCATGCCCCCACATTCCTTCAAGAGAGTTCTTTTCTTTCTTTATTACCTCTTTCTCACCAAACTCACTGGGCACATAAGACCATTAAGAGAATAGAGTATAGAACCCTTCCTAGGCACAATATACCCTAAAGATATTCAAATCTTAGCAGTTTGTCCTTCATCTGGTGGACAAAGCTAAGAGGCTCCTGGTGACTGGCTACAGTATGACAATTGTGAGCAGGAAAGACAGAGTTGAACTCAATATCATCCAGAAGCCTCACAAACAGAGCAAGGCTATATACATTAGAGGACAAACAAAGCCAGAAAAAGTTGTTCTAAACTATAGGGATAGTAAGGAAGAAGGGCAAGGAGTGACTGTCAGGTAGCTGTCACATTAGTCCATTCTGAAATCACCAGTGTTTTGACACAAATTAGAGCAGTATCCGGTCCCAGATTTGACTCAGTGATTCACTCTATCTCCACCAGTAGATGTGGTTAAGGAATTATCTCATATACAAAGCCCCTGTTTTGCATGGGAGGACAGAAATCACACTGAGATATATCTATCCTTCTAGTCTGCTATAAATGAAATCAAATTAAAGTATATGTCCTTCACATTGACCTTGTGTGGTAAAAAACTGATTCATGTCTTATATTTGGCTTTTCTTTTAAAATTTGTGTCAACTGTACAAAGCTTACATGTATACTGCATGGCCTGGGAGTAATAGAAGCTAAACATATATATGTATATGTAAGTTATAATTTATCTCTTACAAATTATTTCCACAAAACTTGTACACAGTATCATCAAAATATTAAACTATCATTCACATACTAACAAGCCATTTATAGTGATTCCATTTGAAAGATTTGCACACAAAATCAGCACATCCTTGCACATAAGATTATCGTAAGATTATCTTCAGTGCAGTTAACTGGTTTTTGAGAAAGAGCACTTGCTTTTAAAGCAGAAGAACTGAGTTGGAATCTCCTCACACACAAAATAACTGGACAAAGCTATTCATACATGTAATCCTACGTTGCTGGGGGGATGGGCAGAGGCATTTCCAGTGCTTGCTGGATGCCTAGCTCCAGATTCTGTGAGAGAACCTGTTTTAAAAAAGGAGAATGATAGGTCATGCCATTCCATGCCCTCTTTTAACCTTCATGTCTTCACATTCCACTTGACAGGCACCTCAGTCACACACACATGATAAATTTATGTTATATATTATACTGGGTCCTAGAAGAAGCAGGCTGAGTTAGCTCTGGTGTGCAAGCCAATGAACAGCACTCCCGCATGGCCTTTGAATCTGCTCCTGAGTCCAGGTTCTTGCTCTGTGTACTTCCTATCCTGACTTACCTCAGGAACTGAGTGTGAAGAGAGAGTTGTATCCTGAGACAAACTCTTGCCACCACAAGTTGGTTATGATCATAGCGTTTGGTCACAGCAATGCACACCTTAAATTAAGACACCATGTGTAAGCCATGGAGGAACATGGGATTATGTCATTGGCAGAAAATAGATGTGAGTAAATATAATTGTCACATTAAATGTCTTACATTACATTGATGAAGACAAGGACAGGGTGCTTTCCTTTTTCATTTGAGCGTCTAGGTTTTTATGTAAAAAATAAAATCACATGTGTATAAGATATTAAGAAATTAAAGATTTTCTTGGTCAATAAGGAGGAAAAATGAGAGGTGGAATAAGAGAAGAAGGTGGGGATGCAGGTACAGGAAATAGATACTGTGTTCTTGTATTCACGTGTCCTTTCGAAGCAGCACTCACACTGTATTCATGAGTCCTTGTGAAGCTGGACACACACACACACACACACACACACACACAGATACACTGTATTCTTGTATGCACATGTTCGATGCAGTGAGTTTACGATGCCTACTGAAAAGAATGTTTCCAAGCTGCTCAGTGATGGCGCACACCTTGAAACCCAGCAGTCAGGAGGCAGGGCTGGATACCTGAGTTCTAGGCAAGCTGGGTCTATAGCGTGAGTTGCAACACAGAGTGCCAAGGGTATTCAGAGAAACCCTGTCTCAAAATGCCCCTCCACCAAAGAAAAGGACATATTTTCTTATTCTGAATCCTGTCCAGTGCTACCTCTGAATTTGAGACATGAAGTTCATTTTGCTCTTTTATGTGTGGTAATTCCATATGTTGGTACTTGATACTTGATTATATCATTGTTGCCAGCTATCCTCAGATTTATTGTCTCCCAGCTGCTTCTGCTAACTCAATATTGAATTTAAGATCATGGAATTCATGATTTGTTCCTCCAAGTGATACTTGGATAAATTCTGATAATGTGAATTTAAGAAAGTGATGCCATGCTTCTTCCCTTTATTTTTTAGACATATCTTACAGAGTTGCACTATTATGTGCTGTTGCTTGAGCATTTTTTTTAGAATTTTCCCCAGACCCACCAGTGCATAAATATCTGAAACTAAACAGCCCTTATATCCAATATGTCCTTTAGGGCTGTAACCCATACATGTTCTCCATGTGCCTTTAATCTCCATAAAATACTGACAATACTTAGCACAGTATAAAAATACATGAAATGATAATTTTAGGGAGTAATGCACACATAACATAGGCCAAAAAAAATTTTTAGAGATGCTCATCCTAATAACATTTACAATGAAATATGACCATACCAGCATAGAAGAAAGGCTACATAGTTAATAATTGCTGAATAAGCATATGTAGATTGTGGACATGGCACAAGAACAAGTATGGATTGTTCTGAGTCCAAAAACGGAAGTGACAGTGTTCTGAGGCTTGATCATAAAGCTTATAGTATCAGAAAAATATGAGTTGGATTAGTGTGTAATGGCATCTTCAGCAAAGCCTGATGACCTACCTGCAGTTAAACTTCAGCACTCACATGGTGCAAGGAGAAAACCAGACCCTGAAGATCTCCTCTAAGCTCCACATTCTCAGAGCCACAACCATGGTTCCTCCAACCAGAGTAAATGCAATGCTCATTTTAAAAGATTTATATAATCATTACACAATAAGAACCTTCTGCCATATCGAATCAGATTTTGTTGTCAAGACATCCATATGTTCTCTCCTCCTTTATCCTCCATTCTTCTCTTTGCAACACTTTGTTTTCCAACCATGTGATCCACATTTCTGGAATGAGCAGCAAGCAAACTCTGCTTAATAATTAGATAGTCACAGATACCAACTTCATAGACATCTGTACCCTTCAAGCAAAGATTCTAAGGGTAATTAAAAACACAACTGTGTATCGACAGTTACTTCCTCTCCTTGCAGTGGTACCTAAAAATCCTGATGCTGCACCTTCAGCAGGAGGACAGGGAGAGACACCAGTGGGGATTGAGAAGGTAAAGCGGCTTTTCCTTTTTCTATTATAAAAACATTACATTGTTTCCTTATGTTGTTGTAGATATGTCACTTGATTAACTAAAGACAGGTGCATCATGGGTATTAAAGGGTTTGCTTAGGATGAACAGAAAATGGAATTGTAAAAGCTTATTCCTAATACAAGTAAACATAGAAGTTTGCAGTGTCTTTTAGCACAGTTTATGTGAGGGAGCCATTTGTACTGAAGAAAAAAGTTCCTCTTTAGATAAATGTACAATTTTAACTCAGAAGTTGACAACCACTTCTAGTTCTCATCATTTTAATGAAGCCTGTGGAATATATACACCGTGAATTCCACTGAGACGGAAGGTTGCAGTGAGTGGATGTTGAGTGGTAAGACACGAGTATTGGTGTAAATAATTGAGTCCCTGGTATACAAAGGATTAACCTCACAATCAGATTATAAAGAAACCTAGACAAGTTGCAGTGTGGCTTAGAAAATACTCAGAAGAGACTAAACTGTTGTTTAATCTGGCCTTCAAACCAGCAAAAGTGGGAAGTGGCATAAACTATAGGGCCCCAGTTGTTCAGTGACGCCCTCATTTAGCATATTAATATACAGGACTCTTGCCCATTTTCATTGGCACCATACCAATGACATGAATTCCAAAGACCCATGAAAACAGAATGCAGCATGGCCTTTGCCTCATACTGTTTCCTTTAAATTTCAGGTGGCGACTAAAAAACGTAGACGCAGTATGTATTATAGAATCTCTTAAGATACATTTTAGAAAGGAATAGTATAAACACTGGATATCCTTTTGTCTAGTATAGAACGGTGCTCTAGCTCACCTACTGGGAAAAACTTGTATGCAGTTGTTTGGTTTTTTTTTTTACTTGTTATGTTAAGTTAAAAGAAAAACTGGATTCAAGTAAGATTTCACTGTGTTGTTTAGGATGATTTGTACCAGGCAGTGTCTAACTGTGTTTCCCTCAAGATAGGCACCTGATTACCCAGTTCAATGATAAAGTAATGCAGTAACAAATTAGAGTACACAGTTTACCTACAAAATACGAGTTGAAACTTCATCACATGTGGTGCATTCATTTCTTTATGGTGGCACTCTAGTGAAGAATAAACCAGAGCAGAGGTGAGTGATGATATTATCCATGCAGATCAACAGATAATTGCTGAAGCAAGGACTTAGTGATGCCTATATTCCATCTCTCCAGCATCTGCCTTTGGTAGGTCAGAATCACAGAGAGCCCAGACACTGCCATGACTACTAAGTGGGAAAAAGCTCTTCACTGCCTGCAGCCATCCACAAGCATGAGAGGTAGAAAAGCCCACATGCTTCTAGTCAGACCACAGATCCTAAGAATGGGACCTGGACACTGCATGAAGAGTCATGTGTCACCTAACATGAAACCAAACTGCCTTTCCAGTCTCTTCCAGTAGAGGGATTGTTTATCTAGGTATGGCCAGATAAAAATAACCTCTTGTTTCCATGAGATGTAATCTATAAAGGCTGGGCAGAGAATGAAGAGAAAACAAGTGTTCTACAGTGTCCTGGAGTAAATTTATTCTTGGCTTCCGGTATGATTGCTCCTATGTAGCTGAGGTCTTCTGGCATGTCACAGACATTGCAGGGCACTCCAGCAATGCCTTTGTTTTTTTTCCTATAGTATATACTAAAGAGATCTGTTCTAGCCTAGTTAGTTTTATGGGAAGTCCTTCTCAACCAACCTAGAAGAAAGTCTTCATGTCATAGTGGAGAGATGGTGGGTGAAGGCTTTCCATGGGTTTCCCTGTGTGTATATGGCTCTAAGAAGGTTTAGAGTGGTGTGCATTGGGCTACTCACACGGCCTGCTCAGTCATGTGGCTCATCCTTCTGTGTTTTCGTATCCATCTATATTTAGGCTTTATCTGTGATTCCTGTGATGTGCATTCAGTGCCTAACTGATTGTAAACTTCATACATTGATCCTCCTGAAGCCCCAGTCTCACTGATGACTGGACCTGGAACAAGCAGTCAGATCAAATGCACAAATACTCAGAGTTGTTAGTTGTCCTGAGTTTTCTACCATAAGCTGACATGACCTCTTGTTGTAACTGTATTCTCAGTTTTTTCCTTCTTAAGGGGAATTTGTCAAAATGCACCTGTAACCTCTCAGGAAACAGAGAGACCTTCAGTCTCTGGGGCTCCTTCTGCAAAAACAACTGAAATGAAAACAAAAGGTACTATGGGAATTTTATAATTATGTCCAAATTTGTATTATAGCTACAAATTATCTGGTTTCATATGTAAATTTACAGATAAGTTAATGCTGTGTTTACACATGAATATATACATACATGAATAATGTTCTCTATATATCATATATATGTGTGTATATATAAATGTATATAAAATCATAAGTGTAAATATACCCCAGATTTTTTTGTTTTTTTTGTAATATTTTTATTTTCTATATTCTTTGTTTACATTCCAAATGATTTCCCCTTTCCCAGATTCCCCCTCCCCATATGTCCCATAAACCTTTTTCTCTCCATCCCTTCTCCAATCACCTCCCTCCTTTTTCTCTGTCCTTATAATCCCTTCCAATGCTAGATCAATCCTTTCCAGGATCAGGACCCTCTTCATACTTCTTCATGGGTATCATTTGTTATGCAATTTGTGCCTTGGGTATTCAGGGCTTCTGGGCTAATTAATATCCACTTATCAGAGATTGCATTCCATGTGTATTCTTTTGTGATTGGGTTATCTCACTTAGGATGATATTTTCCAGATCAAACCATTTGCCTAAAAATTTTGTGAATTCATTGTTTCTAATTGCTGAGTAGTATTCCATTGTGTAAATATACCACATTTTCTGTATCCATTCCTCCTTTGAGGGGCATGTGGGTTCTTTCCAGCTTCTGGCTATTATAAATAAGGCTGCTATGAACATAATGGAGCATGTGTCTTTATTGCATGCCAGGGAATCCTTTGTGTATATGCCCAGGAGAGGTATAGCAGGGTCCTCTGAAAGTCTCATGTCCAGTTTTCTGAGGAACTTCCAGACTGATTTCCAAAGTGGTTGTACCATCTTACAGCCCCACCAGCAGTGGAGGAGTGTTCCTCTTTCTCCACACCATCTCCAACACCTTCTGTCTCCTGAGTTTTTGACCTTAGCCATTCTGACTGGTATAAGGTGAAATCTCAGGGTTGTTTTGATCTGCATTTCCCTAATGACTAATGATGTCGAGCACTTCTTAAGGTGCCTCTCGGCCATCCGAATTTCTTCAGGTGAAAATTCTTTGTTTAGATCTGTACCCCATTTTTAATAGGGTTATTTGGTTCCCTGGGGTCTAACTTCTTGAGTTCCTTGTATATACTGGATATTAGCCCTCTATCAGATGTGGGGTTGGTGAATATCCTTTCCCAATTTGATGGTTGTCATTTTGTCCTTTTAACAGTGTCCTTTGCCTTACAGAAACTTTGTAATTTTATGAGGTCCCATTTGTCAATTCTTGATCTTAGAGCATAAGCTATTGGTGATCTGTTCAGGAACTTTCCCCCTGTGCCAATGTCCTCAAGGGTCTTCCCCAGTTTCTTTTCTATTAGTTTCAGTGGGTCTGGCTTTACATGGAGGTCCTTGATCTACTTGGAGTGAAGTTTAGTACTTGGAGATAAGAATGGATCAATTCACATTCTTCTGCATGCTGACCTCCAATTGATCCAGCACCATTTGTTGAAAAGGCTATCTTTTTTCCACTGGATGTTTTTGGCTCCTTTGTCGAAGATCAAGTGACCATAGGTGTGTGGATTCATTTCTGTATCTCAATTCTATTCCATTGGTCCACTTGTCTGTCACTGTGCCAATACCATGCAGTTTTTAACACTATTGCTCTGTAGTATTGCTTGAAGTCAGGGATACTGATTCCCCCACAATTTCTTTTGTTGTTGAGAATAGTTTTAGCTATCCTGGGTTTTTTGTTATTCCAGATGAATTTGAGAATTGCTTTTTCTAACTCTGTGAAGAACTGAGTTGGGACTTTGATGGGGATTGCATTGAATCTGTAGATCGCTTTTGGCATGATGGCCATTTTAACTATATTAATCCTGCTGATCCACGAGCATGGCAGATTTTTCCATTTTCTGAGGTCTTCCTCGATTTCCTTCTTCAGAGACCTGAAGTTCTTGTCATATAGATCTTTCACTTGTTTGGTTAGAGTCACACCAAGATACTTTATATTGTTTGTGGCTATTTTGAAGGGTGTCATTTCCCTAACTTCTTTCTCAGCCTGCTTATCCTTTGAGTATAGGAAGGCAACTGATTTGCTTGAGTTGATTTTATAACCAGCCACTTTGCTGAAGTTGTTTATCAGCTGTAGGAGTTCTCTGGTGGAGGTTTTCGGGTCACTGAAGTAGACTATCATGTCATATGAAAATAGTGATAATTTGACTTCTTCCTTTCCAATTTGTATCCCCTTGACCTCCTTACATTGTCTAATTGCTCTAGCTAGAACTTCAAGTACTATATTGAAAAGATATGGAGAGAGAGGACAGCCTTGTCTAGTCCCTGATTTTAGTGGGATTGATTCAAACTCCATTTAGTTTGATGTTGGCTACCGGTTTGCTGTATATTGCTTTAAGGATGTTTAGGTATGGGCCTTGAATTCCTGTTCTTTCCAATACTTTTAGCACGAAAGGATGCTGGATTTTCTCAAATGCTTTTTCTGCATCTAATGATCATATGGTTTTTTTCTTTGAGTTTGTTTATGTAGTGGATAGCATTAATGGATTTCCTTATATTGAACCATCCCTGCATCCCTGGGATGAAGCCTACTTCATCATGGTGGATGATCGTTTTGATGTGTTCTTGGATTCGGTTGGCAAGAATTTTATTAAGTATTTTTGAATCAATATTCATAAGAGAAATTGGCCTGAAGTTCTCTTTCTTTGTTGGATCTTTGTGTGGTTTTGGTATCACCGTAATTGTGGCTTCATAGAATGAGTTGGGTAGAGTTCCTTCTGTTTCTATTTTGTGGAATAGTTTGAAGAGTATTGGTGTTAGGTCTTCTATGAAGGTCTGATAAAACTCTGCACTGAAGCCATCTGGTCCCGTGCTTTTTTTGGTTGGGAGACTTTCTATGACCCTTTTTATTTCTTCAGGTGTTATGGGTCTCTTTAGTTGATCTATTTGATCCTGATTTAGTTTTGGTGTCGGATATCTGTCAAGGAAACTGTCCATTTCCTCCAGATTCTCCAGTTGTGTTGAGTATAGGCTTTTGTAGTAGGATCTAATGATTTTTTGAATTTCCTCAGTTTCTGTTGTTATATCTCCCTTTTCATTTCTAAGTTTGTTAATCTGGATACTGTCTCTGTGTCCTTTGGTTAGTCTGGCTAAGGGTTTATCTATCTTGTTGATTTTCTCAAAGAACCAGCTCATGGTTTTGTTGATTCTTTGTATGGTTCTCTTTGTTTCTACTTGATTGATTTCAGCCCTGAGTTTAATGATTTCCTGCCTTCTACTCCTCCTGGGTGAAATAGCTTCTTTTTGTTCCAGGGATTTCAGGTGTGTCATTAAGCTGTTAGTGTATGCTCTCTCCATTTCCTTTTTGGAGGCACTCAGGGCTATGAGTTTTCCTCTTAGCACTGCTTTCATTGTGTCCCATAGATGTATACCCCAGATTTTTAAATGAATTTACATCACCTTGCATGCTAGTTCAATGGCATGAACTGGTAGAAAGCTGAGGCTTATCTTCTGTGAGTCCCTGAGGCTCCCCGTGGTATAGACAGGAATGGTTGAAACACTCTCTCACACTTTCTCTCACAGTTACTTGGCATAGCAATTCTTGAATGTCTCATGATTGATTGAGAGTAAAATTCAAGTGAAGTACCAGAAGTTCTGCTCTGATCTTAGTAGCTAGGTTCCTAAGAATGGTCGTGTTACACATTGGTATTAGAGAAAGTAAGAATGTGGTAAAGATATCAGTAAAGGTAAGGAAAATGGTAGCGTTGGAAGTCTGTAAGTGTGATTTGTTATTTGAAGATGCTCTTTCCTAAGACACTTGCTCTTTTCAGCCAGTGCTACTGTCTAATGTACAAGCTTTTGCTCGCAGTAGCTACTTTTACTATCTGCCTAACCTATTTTCCCAGTTGTGGCAAAAATATTATAACGAAAACAACCTAAAGAAGAAATGGCTTGGTTTTCAATGAAATTTAAGGGTATAGACCATAAACAGGGTAAAGCTATACCCAGAGGCAGGTATTTGTAACAGAGTTAAACTATTACCCAGTCCAAAACAAACAAACAAACAAAAATCAGAAGAATGAATGCTTGTTTTCAGCCCTCTTCCTTCTTTTTATATAGTCATAATCCTCTCCTAAGCAATAACGTCGTGCAGAATTTGTTTGGTTTGCCACTTCAGCTAAACCTAATGCTATATTCTAATACTTGCCTGTCCAGTATCTGAATATCATCTATTTGACATCTGAGATTAACCATGACAATACCCATCAAGTATTGTCTTCAGTTTGTGTACTAACCTGGACAGAGGCCATCTGTTTGAAGAGGTACCATGTTTTTTCCTGGGTTCACAGGATACCATAGGTAATAATCTAGCAGTGTAGGCTTAATCAATGATACTAGAGGAACAGAGCCCCTTCCTGTCATTTTCAGGACTTAAAGCAGCTCATACATGATCTTCTGTTCACTGCTAACTCTTGCTTCTTGTGGTACCAACATAGTAGAATTGTTGGATTAACAAAATGGCAATAGAACTGGTATAGTACTCTGAGAGAAATACTATACCTGCAATGTCCTGCTAAGTAAAGGCCTAGTGTTAATTTAGATCTCATTTCCAACCTATGCTTCTCCACCAGAACTGACATTTGGCAGTAATCAAGATATCAGAGCCTCTGATCTATCTAGTGAGGAGACACCTGATCTCTGGTTGAATTTGTATTCTAGAACTTTGCTGAAAGTGTTGCTTATTACTCTTGGGGTTTTGGATATCTATACTTAAACAAAACATCACCTTATAATAGGGATAATTTTAGTTTTTCTATTTCTATACACTTAGGTGAAGGTTCTGGGTTAGCTTCAATAAGTCAGAATGCATATATGACTGAATGCATATAATCCCTGGCCTGAGTCTGGGGGTAGGCAGCAGGGCAAATGGAGTCAGATTTACCAAAATAAATATCAGATCCAACTTCTACCTGGGTCTTGAGGAATTTGTGGATTCAGAGACGTGAGTCAACAGTCTCATTTCAGACTATTCCAGAAAGCAAACGGATCTGGCTATTACTTGTGTCTGAGCTGAGAAGTGAGATGGGCTAAGGGTCCTAAATGAGAGCAAACAAGACAGCCCAAGACTGTAGACTCCTCCTGTCTCTGGATCGACATGGTCTGAATGGATGGGCAGAGTTGCCCAGGGTAATGTGAGTGTCCTAGGTCACACTTAGGAAGGGGAGTTGTTTTTCCCAAGGAAATGGCTGACTCCACCAAGCCCAATGGCCTGAAATTGAAGTCTCCAGAACATATATGAGAAAAGCACAGAAACAGATCCTATAAGTTGTTCTCTGAAACACAAAAGTAGCATACTAAACAAAATACATGTGAAAACTTCATTTAATAATACACAATCAAAGATGGATTCGTATGCTACTTTGGGTTCCCCCTGTCTTGAAATGTAGCATTTCTGTTACTCATATCTCTCCAGGTCTTTCTTTAATTTGTCTTCAAGAAAAGACAGGCTAGCAGCAACCTAAGCAACTGGCTCATTAGGTCTAGTCACACACATTTTTAAGTCAACACATTTTTACCCACACCAAACAAGGATACTGCATAAGTTTTAAGCAGCACTGTGATCTGTCACTTTCTGTTTCCTAGACATACCGGAGATTTCTGACACGACACTTGCACCAAATGTCAATAAAAGTACCTCAAAGACTTTGGAATCGGTAAGAAGACCTTTCTTTATCATAGTAGAAATGTTACTTTGGCGATTTTATTTTTCAGTCAAAATCCCATTTTAGCAACAATGTTGAGCAGAGTTATCTTAGGTCTTAAAGAGACTTAGCCTAAGCAGGGAAAAAGTGGAATTGTACTAGCTGGGTCTTGACCAAGTAGTACAATTCCAAGCACCAAGTACAAGAGCACCAAAGCACCCAGTATCAAGTATCACAGCCTGTGTGATGGGACCTTTTATTCTGGAGAAATAGGTTCCTCTTTGGGAAAACTTTATAAATTCCCCTTAGAAGTTGACAAGTGTGTCAGGGTCTTTTGACTTAGATGCAGTATGTTCCACAAAAGTCATTGTGGAGGAAGTGTCGTAAGTCCATGTGGGGATGCTGAGTGGTAAGACTTAACACATGAGCAGTAGTATAAATAAGTGAGACCATATTGCAGAAGGATTTCATTCCACAGTTGAGTTCTAACGATGATGAAGCATGTTGCAGTGTGACTTAGAGAACACTGGGCAGAGGACAGACAGAGAGTTCTAGTTAATGTGATTTTGACATAGGAAAAGTGGAAAGTGACATGACTAAGAAATTCCAGTTTTCTGTGACACCACCACAGAATGTGCTAACACATAATCTTTCACTTGAAAATACTTACCTATGTTGATTGGCATTTAAGACAAGTTGATAGGTTTTTCAAAGACCCATGCAAACAGAAACTAGTGTGACCTACACTGCATACTCTTTTCTCTCCTTTAAATTTCAGGAGGAAGCTAGAGAACACCAGCGCAGTATGTATTTCCAAGTCTGTTAAGACACATTTTAGAAACAAATTGTGTAAATATTGAGTATACTTATATTTGAATGCAACACTATAATCTAAGCTACCTCTTGGGAAGAATTTGGAATTTGTTTTTAAAAACAGTAGTTTCCTAACTTAAAAAAATAGGGTGAGGCCATTTGTTTAGACTCATAGGATCCAGGTATGATCCCTGGACTTAGTTTGGAATGGTGCATACTTGGTTGCATCTAAACCCATTTTTATCCATGATAGGCATCAGATTATACACTCTAATCTCCAGTGAGAACCTCTTGAATTACCATAATAGGATACATATGTTACCTACAAAGTATGAGTTTATACTTCATCACATGTTGTGCGTTCATTTCTGTATGGTGGTGCTCTAGTGAAGAATGAACCAGGGCATAGAGACGAGTGATGAGATTATCCATGCAGATCAAGACACTCTGTGGAGCAAGGACTTAGTGATGCCTATATTCTATCTCTCCAGCATCTGCCTTTGGTAGATCAGAATCACAGAGACCCCAGAAACAGCCATAACTACCACAGTGGGCAAAAGCTCAGGGCTTTGCTCCTCTTTGGCAGCAGACATTCACAAGCATGAGAGGTAGAAAAGCCCACATGCCTCTAGTCAGATCACAGATTCTGAGAATGGGAGCCCGGCACCACATAAGGAGAAGGGTTGTGTGATTTTCACACAGGCTTTTAACATACATGGGTCAATTCAGTAAGAATGAAAAAAATGGGAAACTCTTTCTCCTTAGGAAAGAGCACACCATTGTTTATGCAATACCAAATCCTCAGCTATGAAAACATACATACAATACACAAGAATAACCTTTGGCAGACTCAGGATGCTCCATTTATGTAATTAGGAACAGAAACACACATACTCATAAACGGATGTAGTATCAGTAATGCAAACAGTAGTCATTATTTGGAAGAAGACAAGGAGAGGTACATTGGCATATGGTTTGATGGTTTGTAGTGAGAAACAGACATGGGATATAGGATGTAACTGTTATATCAAAAAAAGAAAATGATAGTTTTAAAAGAAATAAGTGAGTATGATATTTTTGGCTTATTTTGATATTATATTATCAACATAACTTATATTTGGTTTAAATGATATTATTTGGTTTATTTTGTCACATTTTGTTGTTATCTCTTAGAAGCATGTTATTAATTTTTTGTTATGAGAGTCAGAAAAGGGAGCGGATCCAGAAGGGACTGTGACAGTGAGGAACTGGGGGGAGGAGAGAAAAGAAAGTATAATTAGGATATGTTACTAGAAAAGAATCTATTTTCAATGAAAGCATGAAAAATTAAAAATTAAAAACACTGTGCTGCCTGGGTAGTGGTGGCCCACATCCCTAATCCCAGCCCCTGGGAGACAGAGGCAGGTGAATATTTGAGTTCGAGGTCATCCTGGTCTACAGAGTGAATTCCAGGACAGCCAGGGCTATACAGAGAAACCCTGTCTCAAAAAAAAAAAAAAAAAAAGACAAAAAACAGAAACAAAACAAAACAAAAAAATCAAAAAAAACCCCACCCACTCTCCTGTGAATTCAAGATATTTAATAGAACAACAATAAAAGTACTACACATAAAAAATAACGAAAAGATTTGCATGTAGACAACATTCGTGTGAGCACAAATTGCCACTCACCATGTAGACAGTGTCCTCAGGAGCTCCAGGCTTGGCCTGGTAGGCATCTGTGCTGACTTGGATTTTTAGAAATGGATTTAAAAGACAAATTGCTTACTTTAGGTATATGAGTGTTTACCTTTGTGAACATATGTGTAGCACTTGCATCTACGGTTCCTGTGTAGCCTCAAATTGCCTGTTGGGTTCCTTAAAACTGAAATTACAGACAGTTGTATCTCTAGCTGATTTTTGCATGCTAGAAAGAGAAAGAGACCTATGTCCTATACAGAAGCATCAGGGAATATTAACCGCTGACTGATCTCTTTAGCCCCTGGCATCAGGCTCTGCAGTGTGAGCTAGACTCTGAGATCCAGGAGGACTTCTTTCAAGGTGGTCAGACCCCATACTGCTGAGAATGTGAGCATTCAGTGGTTCTCTGTAGGCAGCAGTTAGGAGGAAGAAGGCATCATTATTGTGAACATGCTGAGCTTGGTTACATATTACCTAGTTTTTATGTTATATGTTACATGACCTGTGCTCCAGAGAGCTTTGTTAAAGAAAAGCTAGTTTTGGAGGGTGCCTGTGGCTCAGTTGGAAGCCATTGTTCAGTTTTTGGTGTACCATTTCTAAAACATGAGTTTGATCATCTATTATGCATAAAATGTACTGTGATGTGGCAATTTTATAAACCAGACCTTCAGAGGTGCAAACAGGAAATTTTTAAGTTCAAAGTCATCTATGTCTACATAGTGACATTCAGACCACCCTGGTATAGGGAAAACGTCTCTGAAAAACAGAAAGGAAGAAGAGAGGAAGTGAGGCTCTGTCACTTGTCTCTGCTGGCTGTGTGTATGGAGGACTTTGTGGAAACAGAACTTTTATGAGGAATGAGTAAACAGAATCTTGTATGCACACAAACAGGTGGAGACTCTGCCAATCTCTTAAATGGACTTAGTTCAGGCTATCCACACAGTCAGGGAGCATTTGTCACCTACAATGATACCAAGCTGCCTTTCCAATCCCTTCCAGTTGAGGGTTTGTTTATCTAACTGTGGCCAGACCTCTCTTTTTTCACACCTTCATTTGAGAACTGGGTTGGACTGACTTGGAGTCTGAGTCATCACTGGGACATCTGCAATGATTGGTACCTCCCAAGTTTGTTCCCCAGTGATAAGACTCAGTCACTGAGAGGCAGATGACAGTGTGAGGATGGTTGAGGAAGGCCCTACTTACTAATCCAGGAATCACACAGCTTCCTTTGGGTTGAAAGGTAGAGTATGTGTATCTTCAGTTGTTTCTGTCTGGGAAGATGTTCACTGAGGCATGAATGCAGCTGTCTTTGTAACCTTAGGTGAAAAGTGAGAGGTTTTCACAGCTTCTTACCTCCCTGCATCTCATTAAGGCAATACCATACATTGTCCATGAGATGTAATCTATGAAGCTGGGCAGAGAAAGAAGAGTAAACAAGTGTTCTACAGTGTTGTGGAATAAATATATTCCTGGCTCGGGGTACGATTACTCCTATGTAGCTGAGGTCTTCTGGCATGTCACAGACATTGCAGGGCACTCCAGCAATGCCGCTGCTTTGTTCTAGCCTAGTGAGTCTTATGGGAAGTCCTTCTCAACCAACTAAGAAGAAAGGCTTCAAGTCATAGTGGAGAGTTGGAGGGTGAAGGCATTGCATGTGTGTCCCTGTGTCCATATGGCTCTAGGAAGGGATAGAGTGGTGTCCATTGAGCATCCACCCACATGGCATGCTCAGACATGTGGCTTTTCCTTCTGTGTTTTCATATCCATCTATATTTAGGCTTTATCTGTGATTCCTGTGATGTGCATTCAGTGCCTAACTGATTGTACAATACATGCATTGATCCTCCTGAAGCACCAGTCTCACTGATGACTGTACCTAGAACAAGCAGTCAGATCAAATGCACAAATATTCAGAGTTGTTAGTTTCCTCTCTTTTTCTGCCAAGAAGTTGACACGACTTTCTCTTTTCACTTCAATCCCAGTTTCGGATTTATTAAAGAGAATTGAGCAGAAGCAAGCCATGGGGCCCCAGTATGGAGTAGGAATGCAAGCCTTTAGTGGTGCTTCACCTGAAACAACTGTGAAGAAAGAGAAAGGTATTGTGGGAACTCTTGTCTAATTCTGTATAGTGGCTGATAATTATGTTGTTTCATATCTCAATTTATAGATACCTTTCAGGCTATTTTTTCCTATGTAGACAGTGTTGATCTCTCTCTCTCTCTCTCTCTCTCTCTCTCTCTCTCTCTCTCTCTCTCTCTCTCTCTCTCTTTGTTTTTTGATACAGGGTTTTTCTGTGTAGCCCTGGCTGTTCTGGAACTCTCTCTGTAGACCAGCCTGGTCTTGAATTCAGAAATCCACCTGCTTGTGCCTCTCAAGTGCTGGGATTAAATGTTTATGCCACCACTGTCCAGCTCAATGCCAGTATATCTATGTCTGTAATTGAAATACAACTGCAGAGCTTTAAAATGGATTCAATGTTTGGTCTTTCATTCAATAGTATGAACCAGTGTAAAACTTTCACTAATCTTACATGAGTTGGTAGAGTTTCCCCTGGTATAGACAGGAATTGGGAAAACTGCCATCTAATACCTTCTCTCATACATGGATGATGTAAATTGATTATAGCAGATCTTTCTTTTTTTATTATTGAATATTGTCTTTATTTACGTTGCCAATGGTAAAACCTTTCCAGATTTCCCCTGCTCCCGAAAGACCCCCAATCACTCCTCCCACCCCCTGCCTCCACGTATGTGCACCTCCACCTGACCCACTCTAACCTCTCTCACTCGATTTCCCTTTGTTGGGACCTCTATTGAGCCTATGCCTGACCAAGGACCACTCTTCCCACTGATGCTCAACAAGGCCTTCCTCTGCCCCATTTTTGGCTGGATCCATGCGTACCCCTTGTTTGACAGTTTAGTCCCTGGGAGTCCTGGGGCATCTGGGTGGCTGAGATCATTGTTCTTCCCATGGTGCTGTAAACCCCTTCAGCTCCTCCAGACCACCCACCAGCTCCTCCATTGGAGACCCCACACCCTGTCCAATAGTTGGCTGCTAGCATTTGCCTTTCTATTTGTAAAGCTCTGGCAGGACCCCTCTGGAGACAACCATGGCATGCTCCTTTTGGTTTACACTTCTTGTTCTCCATAGTATTGTTGGGTTTTGGTGACTGTTTACAGGATATATCCCCAGGTAGTACAGTCTCCGGGTGTCCTTTACTTCAGTCTCTGCTCCACACATTTTCTCCCTTATTGTTCCTGTGAGTATTTTGTTCCCTTTCTCAGAGGAACTAAAGCATCCTCACTTAAGTCCTCCTTCTTCTTGCGCTTCCTGTGCTGGGTGCCTTGTAACTTGTTTATTTTGAGCTTCCCTGAGTACATAGTATGTACTTACTAATAAGTGGATGTTGGTCCAAAACACACTATTAGTGTGTTCTATTGAGATTAAGTTACTTCGATCAGGATGACACTTTCTAGTTCCATACATTTGCCTAAGAATTTCATGAATTCATTGTTTTTAATAGCTGATTGTACTCCATTGTGTATATATACCACAGTTTCTGTATCCATTCCTCTGTTGAAGGAAATCTGGGTTCTTTTCAGCTTCTGGCTATTATAAATAAGGCAGCTAAGAACATAGTCGGCCATGTGTCCTTATTATATGTAGGAGCATCTTCTGGGTATATGCCCAGAAGTCGTATAGCTGGGTCCTCATGTACTACTATGTTTAATTTTCTGAGGAATCCCCAATCTGATTTCCAGAGTGGTTTTACCAGCTTGCAATCCTCCCAACAATGAAGAAGTCTACCTTTTCCTCCACATCCTCTCCAACATCTACTGTCCCCTGAGTTTTTCATTTTAGCCATTCTGACTGGTGTGAGGTGAAATCTCAGTGTTGTTTTGATTTGCATTTCCCTGATAACTAAGGATGCTGAACATTTCCTTAGGAGCTTTAGAGGCATTTGAGTTTCCTCAGTTGAGAATTTCCTGTTTAGTTCTGTACCCCATTTTTTAATAGGTCTATCTGATTCTCTGGAGACTACCTTCTTGAGTTCTTTGCATATATTGAATATTAGCCCTCTATCTGATGTAGGGTTAGTAAAGATCTGTTTTGTCCTATTGACTGTTTTCTTTGCCTTACAGAAGCTTTTCAGTTTTATGAGGTCTCATTTGTCAATCCTTGTTCTTAGAGCATAAGCCATTGGTGCTCTGTTCAGGAACTTTTGTCCTGTTCCCATGTGTTCAAGATTCATCCCCACTTTCTCCTCTATAAGCTTCAGTGTGTCTGGTTTTATATGTAGATCCTTGATCTGCTAGGACTTGAGCTTTGTTCAAGGAGAAAAGAATGGGTCAATTTGCATTTTTTTGCATGCAGACCTCCAGTTGATCCAGCACCATTTGTTAAAACTGTCTTTTTTCCACTGGATATTTTTAGCTTCTTTGTCAAATATCAAGTGACCATATGAATGTGGTTTCTTTTCTGGGTAAATGTCCAATGACTCATGATTGAAGGTTGAAGTCAAACCAGGTAACAGAATTTCTCATCTTGTTCAAGTGGCAAAGTCCCCAGAAGTGGTCACATTACCCCTGTGTTGAGATAAGAATGAGGAACAGATCCCATTAAAGATGGGGAAAGGGCTGGTTTATGTGCTTTACCTCTTACAGGTGCACAGTGGTCATAGTGCCTGGGGTGCTTGTGCCTTGCGTGTCCTTGTGTTGTTTGTATACAGTTTTCCCTGGAATAGTCACTCCTTTCAGGCTGTGATACTACAAACATCCAGAGTTTCAGGTTCAGTGAGTAGCACTACATTTTAATTGTGCCCTATCTAAATAATTTTTGCAGTTGTTATTATAGAATCCCATGAAAGAAACAGCATAAAGAAGTAATTAATTTTTCAGTGTAATATAAGCGTATAAACCATGACCATAGGGAAGTTATATAAATGGAAATTTGTGGCAGAGTCACATTACAAATGGTCCAAAGGAGAGGGGGGCTTGTAGATATGCACATCACAAAGAAGTAATGTTATAAAGACCAGAAAACTGCATCTGTATATACAAATAAAAGACATTTAGATTACCAATTTTGCAATATACTTCCATAAAATGTGCTCCACATTTGATGAATTATTACAATTTACCTCTTTTTAGTCACATTTTCCAAGATTGTATCATTCTTTACATTTGAGGAATAATTTAATGGAATACAAACCTTCACTTTTATATAGTTGTGTACAAACTACTGGATGTGCAGATGGTCCCATAGGTAAAAACACTTGCTGTGCACACTAGTACCTTAGTTCAAATCCCCAGAACACATTTAAAAAGGGGGGATTTCTGTGCACACCTGTAACCCCAGCACAGGCAGGGCAAGATAATGGGGGATTCTAGGTTTTGCTGGATTCTAGTATAGTTCCAGCATCCTCAAGAGACCTTCATTGAAGGAAGGAAGAGGAGGAGTCCTGAAAAAGTAGGATTGTTTTAATTCACACTTTTTTTTCTTAGAGAATTTAATCTGACTGCTTTATATTATTCTATCCTCCATTCTCCCTAGTCCAAATATCCCATGCTCTCCCTTCAAATAAAAGACCTCTTCTATGATATCTATTATTGTTACATGAACACTTAAGTCCATGTATTGTTGCTCTTAAGTTTACATGTTTAGTGCTGCTAATTTGAAATCAAGATATGAGGAGTGTTCACCCCAGAGAAAACTGATTCTCTCCCTCTCTCTTCTCCTCTCCCCCTCTCCCCTCTCCTACTCCCTCTGTCTTCCGCCCTTTTCCTCCCCCTCTCCCCTCTTTCCCTCTCCTCCCCTCTCCCCCTCTCCCCATCTTCCCCTCTTCCACACTCCTCCCTTCTCCCCGTCTCCTCTCCTCTCCTCTCCTCTTTCTCTATAATCATTGTTTGCCTATAGCATTTGATCTCTGGTGGTAGGTCAATAGACACTGGCATGATGCAGGCACTCTTTGAACAACTGTATTGAGATTTCTTGTGTTTATCATCTCTTTCATTTCTAGAAATCACTATCCAGCAGCATATGTCCTGTCCCTCCATCTCGTATAACCTTTCCACTAATCTTCCAAAATGTTCCCTGAGCATTTTGACATGTAGGGGTTATGTTGAGATCCCAAAGTTTGTCCTCTAACTTCCCCATGTGCCTGCGAATGTAATACATGTGAAGACTTGTATTTCCTCTTATACATCAAAGACAGATTATTTATGCTCTGGGTTACTACTCTCTGGAAATGTAGCAGCTCTGTTACTCCTATGTCTCTTTGTCTTTCTTTGCTTTAATTTAGCTTCAAGGGAAAGCAGTTCAGCAGCAGCCCAGCCATCATGTTCATTAGGTCTAGTCACATGTGTTAAGTTCTTGTACTTTTATCTACACCAGGCAAAGATGCTGCAAAAGTCATAAAGAGTACCCTGAGCTAACTGTCAGTGTCTTTTCCCCTAGTCTTACCAGAGAATTCTGCCTCATCTTCAGTAGTTGAAGAAAAGACATCAGAGTCTATGACGAAGGTAAGAAGGCCTTTCTTTTCTTTAAGATAGAAAAGTTCCCTTGGTGATCTTATGTTTCTTTCTGTCAAATTCCCATTAGAACAACAAAACTGAACAGTGACATTGTGGGTATTTGAGATTTAGCTTAGGGAAGAGGAAGAAATAAAATTTTATGAGCATGTCCCTGACTGAATAGAGTATAAATCTTCTAGTGTCAGGTAACAGAGTTTGTGTTCAGAAACCTTTTTATCTGAATAAACATGTCCCTCACTAGTTAAATGGTATGTAATATTTATTCAAAAGTTAAGAGGCACATCATCTATAAAAATGTATGTTTTTCCTGAAGGTTTGTCTCCTACTTGTTTCTTGAGTCTGTCATCTAGATTGAGTTTGAGTTGTTCCCCAAAATTATGTAGTGGGAGGCTTCATGCTTTGAATATATGAATATTGAGGCTATAATACATTTACATCATGGGCATCATGCAAATAATTGGAGCCCCCATAGAGGGATTAATTTCACAAAACAGGTTATTAAGTTGGTCTGCCACACAAAGGTGCTCTGATCTTACCTTGAGTCAACATAAATGTGCAACATATTAGTTTTGGCCACAAAGTGCCTAGCTAGGGTTTTCCATGACATCATATAAAGTATTATAAAAGTTTTTTTCATGTCTTTTTCCTATTCTACTTTACACCCTGCTGTGTCACAGGGTTACCAAGGAACTATGCAGACACAACTCAGCATGACTTGAACCTCAAAGTATTTTCTTTCCTTTAAATATAGGTTGAGCCCAGACGATTCAAAAACTGTATGTATTATGGAATTTCTTTCTCAACATACATTTTAGATAAGAATTGTGTAAATACTAATTGTTTTTTGTCTGGTACACTAATGTGACCTAAGATTTCTATTGGGAGTAAAACATGGGTGTTTAAAGGGGGAAAAGTAATATCCTAAGTACCCAGGCATGGCTCTGTGTCTACAATAACTGCATTCAACTCTAATGCCTTTAGTTCAGGGGAATTTTGTGCATCAAGCCATGACTACATAGTTCCCCCCCCAAGACAGTTATCCCCATTACACAATCTACTTTCCAGTCACAAAATTATCAATTCAAAAAGGATGATACATATTTTATCTACCAAAAAATGTGTTTTAACCTCACCATACCGATATGTGATACATTTATTTCTTTGTGTAGTTCTCAGGAGATTCATAACACAAAGTGTAGAGATAGGTCATCTGCCTCTATAGCCATTGAGCACAAGAAAAACTTTTTACTTCATTAAGGGCTCAGCAATCCCTGTGAGAGTGTTCCAGCTTCCTAGCATCTGTGTGCAGTAACCCAACCTAGTGGATCCCATACACTGACAAACACCAACAGTCAGCAGAAGCCTGGCCTGTGCTCTTTATCTCCAAGACATTTACACATATGGAAGAAAGAAAAGTCCACATGCTTGATTAGATTTAGAGAGTTTGACTATAGGAAGACACTGCATTAAAAAAGTAGGTTGAGTGTGTTTGATAAGTGGACTTAGAATAGAAATGGCTCATTACAGTTAGAACTGGTGAAAAGGCTTAACAGATTAGACAACATCAACATGATCCCAAAGATTGACATTATGGGCAATTTATGGACAATGTCTACTAAGAGCTTCAGTCAGCCCTTGATTATTGACAGGTGCTTTATTATTCTTTTTGACTTAGAGAGAGAGTGAGAGAGAGTAAGAGAGAGAGAGAGAGAGAGAGAGAGAGAGAGAGAGAGAGAGAGAGAGAGATCTTTAAATGTGATCTTAAATTTAAGTTCCACTATTACTTCTATCCCTGGTGGTCAGTCTTCCTACTGTCTGCTGGTGAGTATGAGCAGTCAGTGTAACAATATAGGCAGCTATGAGTTATATAGACAGAGTTTGGCTGGGATGCTCTGTGTGTTAAAGTGCCTTCGCAGTCAGGCCTTTGACATGAAAAGGGTTTGTCACATAGAGCTAATATCGCAGGATGTATATTCCAGTGGGTTTATTGCATTCCTAGCATGTAAGAGGTCCTAGTTTTGATGCCACTGACTACAATATTCACCCATGTGGGCACATTTGTGTGAACCCAGTTCTCCCGAACTAGAGTGAAGAGAATCAGAAATTCAAAGCCATCTGCTTTTTTGTTTGTTTGTTTGTTTGTTTGTTTGCATAAGCACTTTAAGCCTAATCTTGGATTAGAGGTATTCTGGAAATATCAAAAAGCACATATAGGGTGTGGCAAAAAATGTGGTATATATACACAATGGAGTACTATTCAGCCATTAGAAACAATGAATTCATGAAATTCTTAGGCAAATGGATGGAGCTGGAGAACATCATACTAAGTGAGGTAACCCAGACTCAAAAGATGAATCATGGTATGCACTCACTAATAAGTGGATATTAACCTAGAAAACTGGAATACCCAAAACATAATCCACACATCAAATGAGGTACAAGAAGAACGGAGGAGTGGCCCCTTGTTCTGGAAAGACTCAGTGAAGCAGTATAGAACAAAATCAGAACAGGGAAGTGGGAAGGGTTGGGTGGGAAAACAAGGGGAGGGAAGGGGACTGATGGGACTTTCGGGGAGTGGGGGTCCAGAAAAGGGGAAATCTTTTGAAATGTAAATAAATATATCAATAAATTTAAAAAAATGTAAAAAAAATAAAATAAAAAGCACATATAGGGTGTGGCCTTGAGGCAAATGCCCTCTGGAAGAGGAGGTTTTAGAAACTGGTGTTTGATGAATCAGAGTAGAGCAGGTATTGCATAAACTTAGTGTACCAGTTAATGTCCCACACTGCCCTTCCAGCTGCACTTTATCTGGGTTGTCCAGAGTTGCTGAGGATGTTTTTTGGTCTAAAAAGCCACATGCATACATACCATCAAAATGCCAGACCCCTTTTTTTGCCTGGTCATGTTGAAGAAATCAAGGTTTAGCCAATATAAGAGAAGTTTTGTTTTTCCTAAATCTTCTTATGTGATAACTTGATTTTAAAGTATTTGGAGTCTAAGTACTTCTGAGAAATATACAGGAATCTATAATCCCTGGTGATCCAAATCATTCACTGGTAGGCAGGTGACAGGTTGAAGATGCAGAAGGAAGGCCAGGGATCTCTACTCCTTTTGGATCAAATTCCAATTTTGAGTCAGGGATTAAAAGATAGAAACCCTCTCTCTGAGGCTGCTTCCATCAGAATTTGGTCACAATGAAAAGAATATAAACAATATGGTAGCCGAAGGTGGGAAATAGGAGGTCATATAATATTCTCTATTTCCCTGCTCCTCTAAGGCACTGGCATATGTTCTCCATGACGTGTAAATAAAATAAAATAAAAAATGAAAACTCAACACCAATCATGCTCTCTGTCCTGCATCCAGTGGAGTGCTCACTCTGAATTCAGTCACCAGGGTCTAGGTGAATTCCTATGGTATTTAACACACATCATTTCTGATAAACATCTGGCATTCAACAAAGAGCATTTCTGCTGTACATGTGCTTTCCCTTATGGTTTAGCACCTTTTAAACCTGAAAGTCTCCTGGGAAGTCCTTCTGAAACTTACATTGTTTGAGAGAAAGCATGAGGAAAAGAGGAATTGTATGCACAACATTGTGTTTCTCAGAAGGCTCTGGATCCCATCTGGTACCTGCCCATATAACAAACTCAAGTCCTGCTGCTCCTCTTATATTGTCATAGGCACACAAAGGTGCACATTGCCTGAGGTGTCTGTTTAATGCTTAATCACAAAATATGGTGACCTTCCTGAAGCACCATTCTGACTCTGATGATTAACTGGAAATGGGAAATGAGATCATTTTTACAAACACAAGCATGATTAATTTTCTGTTTTGCTCCCATAAAGCTAACATAACTCTCCCTATTGTGAATGTATTTCCAGTTTTTTCTATCTTGGAAAGATTTTACAAGAAGGACCCAGGTCCCTCCCAGACTCCGGAGGAACCTCCAGTTCTTGAAACTACTTCCAAAGAAATAGGAAAACCAAGAAAAAAAGGTACTGTAAATACTGAGGATGTACTTCAGTTATCTGTAGAAGTCTATTATCTTGTGTACATTTATAAAAATGTAAAAAGATTTAGCATATTTTTAATAAGTGAAAAATGCTAATGTATCTATCTCATCAATAGAAATAACAACACTAAAATGTGCAAGTGTACTTAAAAGTCACTTTGGCTGTCCTTGGATAACATGAACTAGAGGAACGCTGAAGCCCATGTTGGATGAGCCAGTGTGGTTTCACCTGATGTAGGCAGGTCTAGGGGAGCCACGTTCTATACTAAGTACATCACCTGTGGTGATATATATGGATCAGATCTGTAGACTCTCAAGAGTGCAGGTGAATTATATAAAAATGACCCTTCTTAGTCAGGGTCAGTGGGAGAGGGTCCCAGTAGTGGTCGTGTTACACTCTGTGTTTGGGAATAGGAGAGAGTGGTCAAGAAATCCATAAGGACAAAGAAAAATGGAAAGTTTCTCTGATTTTCCTCTTTCAGAGGCATAAGGATAAGCAGTAGCTGTCCATGGAAATGGTACCTAAATTATCTCCACCCCCTTTATCAAAATACTTTGAAAAGAAAAACAAAACAACTGACTTGACTGGAACCCATGAACCTGTGTGCCTAAATAAACAGTTCCTCTGATAAGCTGATTATCCCAGACATTTTGTCACCATGCTGGATCTCAAGCTAAGCCACACCTCCAGCCCACAAATGGTTTTAAGCTCCCTGCAGCTACAGTCCCATGGTTTACCAGGGTCCCTGGAAGGAACTCTAGGGATAGGGAGCAGGGTGACTAGAGAAACAGGAAGCCAAGACGAACTTCCTGTTCAAGGCTCAAAGTTTAATGCAGGTCTCCAAATATATATAGGCAAGGCAAGACAACTTCCTCCAAAGGCAGAAAACAGGTCTGCAGAACTGGTTCTGCTTGCTCTGCAGGAGGCTGGAGGCTGGTGGCAGCTAGTGTCCTTGGAGAACAATGGGCTTCACCTTGGTGAGAGCTCTTCACCATAGGTGGTAAGCAGTGGCTAGCAGAGTTTTGAAACTCCTGCTCAGAAATGCTGGTGAGAGGGCACAATGGTTCTTTTTTATAATTTTATTTAAAAATCACCAAAAGGGACCAGGCAGTGGTGTTGCCTGCCTTCAATCCCAGCACTTGGGGGGGTGGGGGGGGAGAGTCATGTAGATTTCTAAGTTCAGTGCTAGCTTGGTCTACAGAGTGAGTACCAGGACAGCTAGGGCTCCACAGAGAAACTCTGACTCAAAAACATGAAAACAAAAACAAACAAACAAATCACCAAAGGGTATGTAATGAAATATCTCCCATATCTCCCTTACTAATCCTTTTAGTCTGGATCACAGTAGAATTAGACACTATTACTAAGATTTGTAATGTGTTGCTCAACACTTTTAAAGTGTATTCAAGGAAATAAAGGTATCAATTCTCACTCACCATGTTATTACACAAAGGAGCTCACAAAGGGACATGGCATAGACAGCTGTTCTCTGCCTTTTATTTTTCACCTCACAGTAAATCTCAGAGACCTCTTCTTAAAAAAAAAGAAAAGAAAAGAACAACACAACTAATCCAGCGAACTTAAAAGTATACTGCATGTCCCAGAAATACTATAGCATCCAGAATCATGTTTATTATAAATAAAGTGGCTAATGATTCATTTTGTAATTCTATAAAATGCATGAAGAATATTAAAAATCAAATTATTTTTCCATTTACACACACCCTGGATATGTGCTGTTTGACATTAGAAATGCATGACATCATCATGCTGTATGCAGATAATGTCTTGAAAGAAGAACATTTGATATGCAAGTGATAGGACCTGAGTCTGAATCAATAGGACACTCATAGAAAGACCAGATATATATGTGTGTGCTTATAACCGTAGCACTATCTGTGGTAGGGACGAGAACACAGCTCTGACTTAGTGTTTTCCACCTATCTAGAGCTTCAGTGAGAGACCCTGCTGAAGGGAAGAAATCAGAGAAGTGACCAATGTAGCAGAATAGTGGATGCTCTCCTGTGGCCTCCATGAACATGGCACAGGCAGGTCCTCACACAGGCATGGATACACCACAAGCTATTGAGCAAACTTACATGCCACATACACATGCACTCACAGATACGGGGCTTCAAGAATATTTTAGCCTTATGTTTCTTTTGAGTATAAATCCTTTGCTAAATATGTTGGTGTGTATTCACACTGTGAGTACCTGGTACACTCAGAGGTAACAGGACAGGTCAGATCTAAAGTTGCAGGTGAACGTGAGGCCACCATCTAGATTCTTGGAATCAAAACCAGCTTCCCTGCAAAAGCAACAATTGTTCATATCCTCTGAGCCATCTCTTCAGCTCTTAGCACTCATTTGGTTGCTTATATGGCTAACCATGGCTTCTGAGATATTCTATTCCCTGTAGAGCAACTCCAAATTATGCTCTTTTGTATGAACATTTGTGTGTTCATGTAAACATATATTATTTTTTTTAAAAGAAAATACACTGCTTTATTCTTAGTTTGGGCATGAACAACCTGAACTGTCTGAGCTTGGATGGTGAGAAGAATCACAAAGTGTTAGTCACTTTCTTTTGCTGTGAAAAGCTAGGAGGAAGGACTTATTTTCCCTTGCTCTCTCAGAGGCTCAGTATGTAGAGTCACTTGGTTTCTGTTGATTCTAGGGTTGCTTGTGGTGAGACCAAGTGTCATGTCAGGGGCTGTATGATAGAGCAGAGATGCTCAGCTGCTGGCAGACAGGAGACTGAGTAGACATGTCCCCCGTGAGGTACTTCTTCCAAGTGTGGTCCAAATTCCACCTGGCATAGTTTGCACCCTCATGCACTCTTCTCTCCATAGCTTATCCAGCTCCAGCAGTCCATTTCCTATCCACGTCATAGCACCCAGCCTGCCAAGATGTTTTTTGTATCTTTTCATAGCATAATACCTTCCTATGGGTTAAGTGATACAGAGTGGTGCTTGACAACAAAGAAAAATTATCATTATTCTAAAAAGTTTTCTATCAGAGTTATTGAAGGCCAATGGAATTAGAACAGGCTCATGTGATCTAGATAAAATCAACCAGGTCCTTTGTGATATAATTGTCCATATTCTATAACAGATAACAGTTTACCTTTTTACAAATCCTTGGGGCTATCCCTCCTCTGTCCTACCTGACCATTCCTCTTCCTCTCAGACCTTCCTTCCAGGTATCCCTCCATATCACCTACCCCCTTGAAACTCTTTCTAGCAATTAATTCTCCCTTTTCATGCTCCTAGACTTTACAGGTTCTCCAAATTAAACACACAAATGTTAAGTTTCACACTAAAATGATGGGTGTTATGATAATTTCCTTTTAAAGCTATCATTTAAAAAAGTGGAGCTTTATTAGCACATTTCTGCATATGGCCATATTTTCCTATTTTCAAATATATCATATGGTTTTTCTTAACCAGACATTGCTATAAAATGAATTTGAAATTCTACTTTGAAATAAATTGTTGTTTTAAATCTTACTTTTTAAAAGACTTTCTGAATGGATTTTTTAGTACAATTATTGTCTTTCATGCAGTGTGTCCAGGGTTTTCTGTGTAATAGTGTGCTAAGGATTGGAATAAGTTTAACTGTATAGAACCAACAGTTATCCTAGTTTTGTTCTAGGACTCTGTTGCTCTGTTGGAAGGTAGCTTCAACACACCAGAGGATATAGAATTCTAAGCTCTATGTTCCTATATGAACAGAGCTTCAATGTCAATGGGAAAGATATACATGTCTTCATGTGTTGGTTGTACTCAGAACACTCTGTGTGTGTGTGTGTGCCTGTGTGTACATTGCCCTCCATGAATGTGGGTTTTAGATTGTCAAAATAATGTGGGAAGTGTATAGATCATCTATCTCTACAATATTCACTTCATTGTGATTTTATTCTGTGGAATGTTTGCTACCGGGGAAACCACCAAAAAACATGGTCAGTCCATGCTTTCAGCAGCAGATTACTTGGACAAATTTTTTTCTCATCCAAGGACAGAAATTATATAGATCTATTGGTCCATTCAAAAAGTAATGTCTGCTCCAGAGAAAAGCTATGCAGTAACCCCGCCTTGGTCCTGGTCCAACACAACAATTTCTAAGGTTGTCCTTTCCCTGATATATGATTGTCCCTTTGTAGTCCATGCACTAAACTGGGGAGTGGAGCATGACACCACTGGAGGTTAAATGCCACATAGTTCATTGTACTTGAATAATCACCTTCTCGGTTACTGTGAGCCTCACTTGGTTTCTAGCATTCTAGGGTACCCAGATGTACTGCAGAGGGGGGACATTTTCATAGTCTTTATTTCTCATGTTCAGTGCTGCCACTCTATAAAGCATATTCCATTGGCTACACTGGATGATCTATTCCTTGAGAGATTATCCTTAAGAGTTTGTACTAGATGCAACCTAGCATAAGTTTAAACTCATATTGGTTGTTGGTCTTAGAAGACCAACTCTCTGGTCTTCAAGTGAGTAAGAGACTTGAAACATTGGAAGTCTGTCCTGCTGTCAGCATCGTGCAAGTGTTCCATTTTCCTTCTCTTCCTTTCTCCTCACTGACTTGGTGATTTCACAGAGGATGCTCCCATAGCCACACAATCGTGCCTTTAGAGCACAGACATCTTGTTGTATAAGTCAAGCAGTGTTCTCTAAGGAAGCCTTGTTCCACAGGACCAGTGATTAACAGTCACTCTGTCTTCCTAGGTACTGAGAATGTCCCAGACATTAAACAGATATTTTGTAGAGATGAAGAGTTTGAACCTCATGATGAGGTAAGGTGACTTTTTTAGCCAAAATAGAAATGTTACTGTCTGAATTTCCTATTTCATGGTAGCATTGTTATGCATACTATGCTCTGTTTTCTGGAATGGTAGAACAGTCCCTTAACAATGAAGGCCTTATAGGAAGAGCTTTTGTGAATGGCACAGTGAGGTAAAGGATAGATGCTAGACCCATCCCTCCTATAAATGATGTTCTTCCTTGAATTAACTACCTTGTAGTTGATGACTGAATGGGAGTTAAAGATGCATCATTCATGAAAAAAATTGTCAGTTTGTCACAGATATATCTTATCATTTTTGCCATCTATTAATGTTAACAGTACCATGCCTTTTCAGTACCAAGGAAGAGAAATAAAGACATGTGCTTTCAAGTCACATGGAGTTACCCTCATTATGTCTTTGTTTCTGTCATTTCAGGGGTCCTGGGAAGAATATAAAAGCTGTAAGTATTGTTTAACTCATTAGTGAGAAAAAATGTAAATGCTGAGTTAGGTTTGGCATCTCTCACTGGCTTCTCTTTGACAGGCCAACCAACTTGTTTCTGGAAACAAGCCAACCTGTTTTTTGTTTTTGTTTTTTTTAAAAATTCTTCTAGATCTACTTTTATAGTCAAGTTTTTGCCTAGGTTTCTGTGAGTCTGTGTACACAAAGAATGCTGGTGTTTTTGTGCTTCAATATCTTGGGATTTTGAGTGTATATGACTGTGTGTGGTGGTGTGGTTTATGGGAGACAGTTCATATTCTCATATATGTTTTAATTGAAATTTATACTTTATTATCTAATTGGCCTCCATGGCATTTGTGCCTGGATAATGTTATCATCCTTGCTTCAGAAAGCAACCTATGAATCCCTGGTTCCCAAATTGTATGCAGAAAGAAAGTGAAAACATGAATCCATTCATGTCATGCAATGCTTCCTTGGTTGATCCTTAAATTCACTGAAGAAAACCTGGAAACATTAACATCAGGGCTGAGAGTGCAGCACGTAGTTCAGAGATGCTGCCCATCCATGAGGTGTCTGTTGTACACTTACCTACATAAGTAAATTAAGATGTCACCACGGATGCTTGAAGGCATTCATGTGAAAAGTCCGAAGACTCCCCGCTGTAGCTGGTCATTTTACATAGTCCTTTGGAGTTAAAGCAATCATGAAGGACCCTCGGGTGGATCTATCAGTAGGTTTAGGACTCATGTCTTAGAAGCTGACCTGAAACATAAAAATAATATTACAGAAGTGTTATAGTACACTTGATAATAGCACAGGGAGAAATAAGATTTTCTAAACTTGCTTGCCAATCACCAAGGAAAGATTTTGTTGAACAATCCTGTGCAATTCTGAAAAACACCTGTTGGTAACACAAATCTAGTGTTAACAATTTACACATACTGAACTTTAAAACCTTTTATTTGTTTAAGTTAAATCATATAATATTTCTTTTTCTCTTTCTGACAATTCCCATGCCCCCTACCTTGTTCTTTCTCTCAAAGAGATGTCTTCTGAGCACCATTCATGTGTGTGTGTGTTTGTGTGTGTGTGTGTGTGTCCTGTTTGGTTTTAAAACACCAACTAATCAGCTCTGAAAACTTATACATATTGATAACACACAGTGTGGATCCTCTGGATTTATTTTGTATGTTTAAAGGGGTTTTACTTAAAAACAAGGATCCCAGGTATCATTTTGTTCTAGATTTCCCCCTTTCTTGAGCACTTTCTTTTACACTAGAGAATGAGTTCAAAGCAGTCCAAGCTATCTTCATATATTCATGTGCACATTGAAAATGTTCCCCGAGACTTTTATAATTGTCAGTTATTAACAACCTGACAGCTACTCTGTTTTATCCTAGATTTCCCGGGTGGTGTCCGTGTGTCAGAATCCAGACATACCGTAAGAATACCTTTGCTTGTCTTCATAGAAATGCAGGTCTAATTGTATTCCATTTAGTGCTACTTTTTGAAAAAATGGTTTTCTCTGTGGAATTTAGAGAATTGTTTGTTTATTTGTCTGTGTTACCAGTGGGTCTCCTGCTCTATGGTGTTATTGATATCACCATATTCATGAAAATTGAACCATACAAGTGGTTCCCTCAAAAATGACATTCCCTGCTCTATTAAGGATTGTGTACCTGCAATTTCAGGAAAGTCCCCTGTGGGAAAGACTCTTTCAGTCTTTACCAGTGTCATTTTCAGCACCATAGGGCATAAATCTATTGCTCCCTAAATCTTCCAGAGAAAGCCAGATAGTGATGACATATATGATATGGGCCAATTGTGACAATGCTTTCTTTTTTAAAATTGCAGATGACTTCCACCATGGTAGGGAGTTGTAAGTATCTGAAATCCTTCCCCTGTTCAGAATATACCTTAGTGCTTCATTTCTGAGAAACCTCTCTCCAGGTTCCTGTTGGGAAGAAGGACTGAAGGTTAAATGAGAGAAAATGATTCTGCCATAGAGGCTTCATTGAAAATCCCAAGAAGAACTGGGGTTAATTTCATGTGAGCCTGTGTGGATTCATGTGGCACACTCTGTTCTGGTTTTTTTCAGATACAGCACAGGCAGGAGACACAGATGTTGAAGAACAACATCAAGATCTTGATAGTAAAGAATCGTTTCCTGGTAAGTAATGGCACACCCTGTGGAGAGCAACAGGAAAGGACTCAAGAAGAAATGGGTTGTACATTCTGCTTGCCAGGCTGAAGCAATGGGAAAGGCATCAATGAAATGTAGATTTGTTTGATTCACCTTCCAGCCATCATGATAAATCATAGAAGCAAAGCACAACAAACCCTGCTGGCAGTTAAAGATGAACCAGGGGAGCAGGGGAAATGGCGTTTTAATCAAGAGCATTGACTGCTCTACCAGAGGACTGAGATTCTAATCTCAGCACCCCATATTGCTGCTCACAGCCATCTGTAACTCCAGTTCCAGGGTATCCGATGCCCTCCTCTGGTCTTGGTTGGCACTGCATGCATGTGTTACCCAGGCATTCATATGCAGGCAATACAGCTGAAATAAACTTAAAAATGAAAGCATTCCTCCTGCCTCCGTCACTGCCAAAGTCCCAAGCCTTTGATTGTAATTAATAGATCGCCTTGTGCATTGCTTGCCTGACATCTGGCATTCACTTCTGACTGCTGGTTTGTGCTAGAACTATCAGTGGACTACAGCTCTCTATAGTCACTGATATGAACCTGAGTACAAAGGTCATGAAGTGTGAGGCCAATAATGCAGAAAAAGGAAATCCTCTTCTGGCTGGTCCTGTGGGATTTATCACAGCACCTCCATGGCCCTCTCTCAACCGCTAAGTCTCTCTATAAAGGGCACTCTGTGGGTGGATGGCAGAGAGAGTGGTCTGGCCTCACTGCAGCACCTTCTGTAACAGTAGAGTCAAGGAGCCAGTAGAAGGCTGAGGCTAATCTGGTGTGAGCCAACGTGGCTATATCTTCTGTAGGCAGAAGTTAGTGAGCCACTCTGTTTCTGTTCTTGTAGATGTGATGGAAGTTCAACAATGGGAACAAAGAAAAGTGTCAAGTACTTTATCTCCTGGTAGGTAACTGCATTCTCTGTCTATACTGTCATATGGGGAAGGTGTCAGTAGGGAGAAGGAAAGAGGGAAGGATGTATGTGAGCTCATTACCAGCCTGTGCTCTTCACACTAGACTGACCTGTGGGTCAATGGATCAAAGAACACATTGACACCTATATTGGAACCTCTGGCCTAGTATTTGACGGTGAATCCAGAACCCTGGTCCAGCTCTGATTTCCTTTTTAAACATTCCTACTTCAGAGGGGGCACATATGTTCCCAGGATTTCAAAGGCATGGCCATTTGTATTTTCTCTCCAGTATCTTTTCTGGCTTTATATTCCTACCTGTGTCTGAACCTCTTTCCTACCTCACATCTCCTTGTGTTGTCCTCCTGTGTGTCACAACTTTCCTCAGAGTGCTCTGGGACTTTTGTGTTCTTCATGTTTAGTATATTTCTTACCTGTCTCCTCTCATGTAGAGAAAGAATCAAAAAGAATGAAAGGAGACTATATTCGCCCAAAGTCTTCCGTAAAACTCCTGCAGTGGGGTCAGGATTTTTCTTTATTGAGAAGTCTGTCTTTTTTTCTGTCTGTCTGTCTGTCTGTCTGTCTCTCCTGTATTCTCCTTTGGATGCATTGAATCTGCCTTGTGCAGCCTCAAGGACTCTTCTTTCTGATCAATGCATCTACAGAGATGCAGGCGCCCAGCTCTTTGGCCACATTGTTTGACCCTGATTCAGTCTCTTACCCACAGCCTCTTTCCCAGCCTCTTCCCTATTTCCCGAGTAAACCAGTGACTCTGCACTTTGTGTCCAGTAATCCATAAAACCCTTCTACCTTGTTGCTGATTCTGTTAACTAGGTTACACTGCCAACCTGATGTGACCTATCCATCTAATATGTGGTTCCCTGGATTCATTCCCATTTTGTGTCTCAGTTTATTCAGTTTTCCCCTGCCCTTGAAATTTGGCCTCACTTGAGTCCTGTACAAAGTTCATGGGACAGCCAAAGACCAAATAGGAAGTGTATACAATGGGACATTGCTTAGGTACATGCCCAGTAAGACATAGTTGAGTCTTACCAGGTCATCTGGTTCATGCCTTCCCATGTGGAACAGTGGGGAAGGTTTTTTTTTTTTTTTTTTTTTTTTTTTTTTTTTTTTTTTGCCTCACTGAGGAAAGCAGGGGAGCTGAACAGAGTGGGGAGAGGGATGCTGAGCACAGCACAGTCAGTAGCAAAGCTTTGTTTCCAATGGAAGAGGAGACCCAAGGGGAACATCCAGAAGTTACAGCCAACAAAATAACAATCAATAGAATTTTACCCAGACAATGTTGATATAAGAAAGATAGGCTGTGAGTTTGAAATCACTCACCTAGTATGGTCAATTTGATCCTTGTGAGAAATATCCAAAAGCCAGCCAGTGGTGGTGCATGCCTTTAATCCCTGTACTTGTGGGTCAGAGGCTTGTGGATTTCTGTTTTCAAGGCCAGCCTGGTCTACAGAGTAAGTTCCAGGACAGCCAGTGCTACACAGAGAAACCTGTCTCATAAAACCAAAAAAAAAAAAGGAAAAAAAAAGAAAAAAAGAAAAAAGAAAGAAAGAAAGAAATTTGCACCTAATTCATTTTTCATTTACTATTTTGAACCTGTTTGTATTATATTCCTAGCGGTTGACACACTGTTTGTAAAGACATCAACATCCTCGGACGACAACCACATATCAATAAGAAGGAAAAGAGGAAGAAATGGAGGAGGCGCTAGTACTGATTAAAAGAATGAGTTTGGCAATGTTCCTTCTGTTTCTTTTTTGTTGAATCGTTTGAAGAGTTTTGGCATTAGCTCTTCTTTGAAAATCTAGTGGTTTGAGGAGGGATGATATAGATGGTAAGCAGAGGGAAGGATTGTTGTCGGACTGAGTAGTTCTTGGGATTTGGACAGTAAACATAGAGTAATCACTCCCTTTAAATCTTAGATGTATTTTAGCTGATAATGTGATATTATTTTAATGTTAAGACACTGTAGTTCATCTACCATTGCAGATGGTAGAATCCATGATGCTACTTAGAAAGTATTTTCTAGTCTTGTTCATGGCAGCTCTGTGATCCAGACAGCAAGATGGTTCCCCAGAAGGCAGGGTATCTTTGTATTGAATCTTAGTTTGGTGGATGAAACGAGGAGGAGAGCTTCATAAAATGTTTATAAATGGAGTCCCTTTGGTTTTTATCTATGTCTGAGTATTCCTATGGAGTCCAGAATACAGTATCAAATAGCTGTTGTGATAGGTAATTGTGAACCATCCAATGTGACTACTTAGAACTGAACTCCAAGAGCAGCAAACACACTTAGTTACTAAGCCATCATTTCAGCACCTAGATATCCATCTTGGAGACACACTTGATATTTTGATAGGACCTAGCCACAGATTCAGATAGGTTTAAATGTACTCTCACAGAATATCTCTGACACCATAGAGAAGAGGACAAATGTCTACAAGAGGAAGACATTATCCCAGAGCATCCTGTGTAGTATACCTGAACTCTGGAGGATGACCTTTGGTCAGATTCCTCTGGAAATTTCTCAGAATCCACTGGGTACCTTGGTAGTCTAAGATAGCCAACTTCAATGGTGCTTCTTCAAAGGCTGGGCTTGGTCCCTGGTGTGCAATCCAGATGCCCAGTCTTCAGACAAAGGTAATAAAGGCCATGGCTCTGCCACAGCATTGTGGGAACATGGTTCAGAGCCTCACACATGCAAGGGAAGCATTCTATCCAAGAACCACACCCTCATTCACAAAACCTCTTTGGAAAGTAGTTTTCATTGAAGGAACATAGGCATTTACCCGAAAGATTCAAATTGCATATTTTTATATTTTGAAAATATCTGCTTAGGCAGCAATTTACCAGTTACCATCATAGTCCATAATGGTCAGAACATTTTCAACATATTACAAAAAATGGTAAATATTTTACTTATTTTAAAATGTGATTTTGAGGCTAGAGAGATGGCTCAGTGGTTAAGAGCATTGACTGCTCTTCTGTAGGTCCCAAATTCAAAACCCAGCAACTAAATGGTGGCTCACAACTATCTGTAATGAGATCTGCCGCCCTCTTGGTGTGTCTGAAGACAACTACAGTGTACTTACATATAATAATAAATGAATCTTTTTTAAAAAAACAAAAAACAAAAAAATCTACCTCAGTGAAGCCTGCCTGATGTGGGCATTTCTCCCCTGTAAATGAGTGGTAGTCCTTCACTGAATGAGTGCTACTATCTGAGTTTAGTCAAAGAAGTCACTCCATCAGGGACTGGAAACATTTAAAGTATTTTGAGAAATATCTGTTCTCTCTCTCTCTCTCTCTCTCTCTCTCTCTCTCTCTCTCTCTCTGTGTGTGTGTGTGTGTGTGTGTGTGTGTGTGCACGCGCGCGCGTGTTTTGGTCATATGCATATGACTTGCATACATGTGTCAATGTATGGAAAGGTCAGAGGTCAACTTCATATGTTTGTTGTACCTTAGGAAACATCCATGTTTTAAATGAGATGGTTTCTTACTAGCAAGGAGCTCCCAAGTAGGCTGGGATGGTTAACCCCAAGAGCCAGGCATCTGCCTGTCTCTACCTCCCCAGATCCTCCATTGAAGGATGCTGCTCTTGTGCAGCAAGCACTTTACAGACTGAGCTGTCGTGCAGCTCTGCCTTACCTCAGCTGTAACATCTTCCTTACAGCCACTCTGCCAGAGGAAGCGTTTGTCCTTCCTTCAACCTCCTACCCTGGACACTTTAGACTGTCTCTGAGGTTTTCAGTCTGTCGACCATGTTTTCTGTGTACCCTCCTGTGATGCTTACTGAAAAAAGGATGCAGCTGTCTCTCCCCCACTGTTTTGTCTCTATTTCATTCACATATCTTTGGCATGAAGAATCTGTAGGGTTTCTATTTTAAAGATTTATTTATTATTCATACAGTGTTCTGTATGCATGTATGCCTGCACACAAGAAGAGGGCACCAGATCTCATTATAGACAATTATGAACTGTCATATGGTTACTGGAAATTGAACTCAGGACTTCTTGAAGACAGGCTTAGCCCCTGAGCTATCTCTCCAGCCTGAATCTGTAGTTTTTTCGTTTTTTCTTTTTTCTTTTTCTTTTTTATTCTTTTACATTTTGAGATTTATGTAATCATTAATTCACACATATTTTACAATAAATAAACATATGTATATTTCACATATATTAATAAATATTTTACATTTGTTTTATCTCTACATACATTATAAACATGTGTTTGTGTAAATATATATCTAAAATTTACTGCTATATAATTATATCTTAATATGATCATCTATAATTTTGTCACTTTCTTAGATATCTTAAACAGTCATGTGTATAAATAATAAAAATACTTTGCATTAATTCATATTTTAAAAAGTGGAATTACTAACTTTACAATAAATGCACATTAGTTTGATAACTATTTTCTCATTTTATTAGATATTTGCTTTATTTATGTTTCAAATGGTAACCTCTTACATTGTTACCCCTGCCAAAACTCCCTATCCCATTCCCCCTCCCCTGTATACAACCCCTCCCCCACTTTCATTACCTGGCATTGCCCTACACTGGGGCATGGAGCCTTCACAGGACCAATGGTCTCTTCTCACTGATGTCTGAAATGGTCATCCTCTGCTACATATGCAGCTGGAGCCATGGGTTCCTCCATGTGTACTCTTTTGTTGGTGGTTTAATCCCTGGGAGCTCTGAGGGGGTCTGGTTGGTTCATATTGGTGTTCCTCCTATGGAGCTGCAAACTTCTTCAGCTCCTTGGGTTCTTTCTCTAGCTCCTCCCATAGCTCACAGCCAAGCAATAGACTGAGCATAGCGTCCCCAATGGAACCTGTAGTTTTTAAATGCCATGTTACTTTTGTTCATTTTCTACTAAGAGAATGCTTTCAAAATGTATGAATATTTGCCACTGTATTTAGTGAGCAATGTTTTACAGCCCTTAAAGTTGACCTCAGGATGCGGAACACTGCTGATCAGGTGAGGTCACCTTCATCATCTTCCTCTGTAGCTTCTCTAGCCATGTAGATGTCACAGTCACAGTCATCACTGTGGGTGTGAGATGTGAAAGCCCTTGTGAACCAGAGAGGCACAAATCCTCACTTAGTGAAAATCTTTGTGATCATTTCATGTTTTTGAGCTGACTTCTTGGTAAAACATAAGGGTTTTTTTTTTGGTGAAGTTTGTTAACAGCTTGTTCCAGAAACAGAAGCATCAGCAACTGCTGCTCATCTGTGAGTTTGTGATTGATGACTTCTGTTTGGTTTGCTGTTGTCTTGTCAGAATCTTTTAAAGACATTTGAGGTTGATTTCTCCTTTCTCCAAGGTAATGTAGATATCACATTCTACGACGATGAACTCTATCCTGTATGGATGAAAATTCAGGGTCAAAAATAGCTGATATCTCCATGTTCTGTGAGTCTAGTATGTGATATCTTCAGAAATGGGGTATTATCTTCAAGTTATAGAGGGGAATAGGGGGAGGGAAGAGCGCTTATGGGACTTTTGTGGAGTAGGAAGCCAGTAAAGGGGAAATCATTTGAAATGTAAATAAAAATATATTGAATAATAAATAAATAAATAAATAAATAAATAAATCTTTAAAAAATGTGACAGTGGAATGCCTTGTTGTTGGGCATCAGTGGGAGGAGAGGTCTTTGGTCAGGTAAAGGCTCAATAAAGGCCCCAACAAAGGGAAAAGGAGGGGGGGGAGTTGGGGGAAGGTGAGAGTGTTTCCAGTAGAGGGGCATATACATGGAGGCAGGGGGTGAGGGGAGGGGTAGGGAATTGTTGGGGAAGGGGGCTTTTGGGAGGGGGAAATTGGGAAAATTTTTACCATTGTTAATGTAAATGAAGAAGATACTCAGTAAAAAAAAAGATTTAAAAAAAAAAAGAAATTCTTAGACAAATGGATGGAATTAGAAAATATCATCCTGAGGTAATCCAATCACAAAAGAGTACACATGGTATCCACTCACTTATAAGTGGATATTAGGCCAGAAGTTCAGAATACCCGAGATAAAATTCACAGACCACATGAAGCTCAAGAAGAAGGAAGACCAAAGTGTGGATACTTCGGTCCTTCTTAGAAGGGGGAACAAAATACTCATGGGAGAGATATAGAGGAAAAGTGTGGAGTAGAGATGGAAGGAAAGGCCATCCAGAGACTGCCCTACCTGGGGATCCATCCCATATACAGTTACCACACCCAGACACTCTTGCAGAAGCCAACAAGAGCTTGCTGACAGGAGCCTGATATAGCTGTTTCCTGAGAAGCTCTGCCAGTGCCTGACAAATACGGAGGTGGGTGATCTCATGCAACCATTGGACTGATTACAAGGTCCCCAATGGAGGAGCTAGAGAAAAGACCAAAGGAGCTGAAGGAGCTTGCAACCCCATAGGAGGAACAAAAATATGAACCAACCAGTATCCCCAAGAGCTCCCAGGGACTAAACCACCAACCAAAGAGTATACATGGAGGGACCCATGGCTCCAGCTGCATATGTAGCAGAGGATGGCCTTGTTGGACATCAAAGGGAGAAGAGGCCCTTGGTCCTGTGAAGGCTTGATTCCCCGGTGTAGGGGAATGTAAGGACAGGGAAGTGGGAGTGGGTGGGTTGGTGAGCAGGGAGAGGGGGAATGGGATAGGTTGTTTTCAGAAGATAAACCAAGAAAGGGGATAACCTTTGAAGTATAAAGAAAATATCTAATAATTTAAAAAATGAAAAAAAAAGAAAAAGCAAGAAAATAATCTTCTTTAACTAACCCAAAAGAGGATAACCACACAAACATAAAAATTACGTCAAAAACATCAGCAAGCAACAATCACAATCTCTTAATATCTCTTAACATCAATGTACTCAATTCCCCAATAAAAAGACATAGAATAACGGGCTGGATTCATAAACAAGACCCAACATTTTGCTGCAGACAGGAAACGCATCTCAGTGTCAAAGACAAACACTACCTAAGAGTAAAAGGCTGGAGAACAGTTCTCCAAGCAAATGGTTGAGGGAAACAAGCTGGAGTTTATTCTAATATCAGATAAAATAGACTTTCAGCCAAAAGTCATCAAAAAAAAAAAAAGATACAAAAGGTGACTTTATACTCATCAAAGGAAGAATCTACAAGGAACTCTCAATTTTGGACACTACCCCAAATACAAGGGCACCTGCATTTGTAAAGGAAACCTTACTAAAGCTTAAAGCACACATTGCACCACACACAATAATTGTGGGGAATTAAACATCCCACTCTCTTCAATGGACACATCAGGGAAGCACAAACTAAAGGGAGTCACAGTTAAACTAACAGAAGCTTTGGACCAAATGGATTTAGTAGATGTCTATAGAACATTTCATACTTAATCAAAAAATATACCTTCTAGTCAGTATCTCATGGTACCTTATTCAAAATTTACTATATAATTGTTCACAAAACAGACCTCAACAGATATAAGAAAATCAAAATAATTCCATGCCTCCTATCAGATCACTATGGAATAAGGGTAGTCTTCAATAGCAACAAAAACAACAGAAAGCCCACATATACAAGGAAACTGAACAATTCTCTACTCAATGATAGCTTGGTCAAGGAAGAAATAAGGAAAAAATAATAGACTTTTTAGAATTTAATGAAAATGAAGGCACAACATACCCAAATTTATGGAATAGAATGAAAGCAGTGCTAAGAGGAAAACTCAGCTCTGAGTGCCTACAAAAAGAAGCTGGACAGAGCATACACTAGCAGTTTAACAGAACACCTGAATGCTTTAGAACAAAAAGAAGCTAATATACCCAAGAAAACAAGGCAGGAAATCATGAAACTCAGGGCTGAAATCAACCAAGTTGAAACAAAAAGAACTGTACAAAGAATCAACAAAAGTAGCTGGTTTTTTGAGGAAATCATCAAGATAGATAAACCAGACTAACCAGAGGGCACAGAGACAGTACCCAAATTAACAAAATCAGAAATGAAAAGGGTGAAATAACAGAAAGTGAGGAAATCCAAAAAATTATCATATCCTACTATACTCAGCAAAACTGGAAAATCTGGATGAAATGGACAATTTCCTAGACAGATACCAACTACCAAAATTTAATCAGTATCTGACAGACCATCTAAATGGTCTCATAACTCCTAAAGAATAGAACTGGTCATTGACAGTCTCCCCACCAAAAAAAAGCACAGGACCAGATGGATTTAGTGCAGAATTCTATCAGACATTCAAAGGAGACCTAATGCCAATACCCTTCAAAGTATTCCACAAAATAGAAACAGAAGGAACATTTCCCAACTCTGATACCAAAACCACACAAAGATCCAACAAAAAAGCAAACCTTGGAACAACATCCCTTATGAATAGCAATGAAAAAAAACTCAGTAAAATTTTGACCAAATTGAACCCAAAAACACATCAAAACAATCATCCACGATGATCAAGTAGGCTTCATCCCAGGGATTCAGGGTTGGTTCAATGTACAAAATCCATCAATGTAATCCACTACATAAACAACTCAAAGAAAAAAACCCACATGGTCACTTCATTAGATGCTGAAAAAGCATTAGATAAAATTCAGCACCCTTTCATGCTAAAGGTCTTGTAAAGAACAGGAATTCAAGGCCCATACCTAAACATAACAAAAGCAATATACAGCAAAACAGTAGCCTACATCAAACTGAATGGAGAGAACTTGAAACAATCCCACCTAAAATCAGGGACCAGACAAGGCTGCCCTCTCTCAAGTTCTAGCCAGAGCAATTAGATAACAAAAGGAGGTCAAAGGATACGAATTGGAAAGGAAGAAGTCAAACTATCACTATTTGCAGATGATATGATAGTATACATAAGTGACCCCAAAAAAAACTCCAACAGAGAACTCCTGCAGCTGATAAACAACTTCAGCAATATGGCTGGATATAAAATTAACTCAAGCAAATCAGTAGCCTTTATATACTCAAAGGACAAACAGGCTGAGAAAGAAATTAGGGAAATAACACCCTTCAAAATAACCATTAAAAAATATAAAATATCTTGGTGTGACTCTAACCAAATAAGTGAAAGATCTGTATGACAGGAGCTTCAACTCTTTGAAGAAAGAAATCGAAGAAGACCTCAGAAGATGGAAAAATCTTCCATGTTCTTGGATTGGCAGGATTAATATAGTAAAAATGGCCATCTTACCAGAAGCAATCTACATATTCAATGCAATCCCCATCAAAATCCAAACTCAGTCTTTCATAGAATTAGAAAGAGCAATTCTCAAATTCATCTGGATAACAAAACCCCAGGATAGCTAAAACTATTCTCACAGTAAAAGAACTTCTGGGGGAATCAGTTTCCCAGACCTCAAGCAGTAGAACAGAGCAATAGTGTTAAAAAACTGCATGGTATTGGTACAGGGACAGGCAGGTAGATCAATGAAATAGAACTGAAGACCCAGAAATGAGCCCATACACCTATGGTCCCTGGACGTTCCTTCAATAAAGGAGCTAAAACCATCCAATGGAAAAAAGATAGCCTTTTCAACAAATGGTGCTGATTCAACTGGAGGTCAGCATGCAAAAACAATCCATTCCTGTCTCCTCCTAGTAAGCTCAACTCCAAGTGGATCAGTCTCCTATCTCCTTATAAGCTCTTTCCCATATCCATCTCCAGTATTTTCCTTCTGATCAGTACCACCTTGACTCTGGTCTCTGTCCCTAGCAATACATGGGATCTTGGGATTCATTAGCATCTGTCATCTGTTGAGGGTGGGGTAGGGGGAGGGAGGGAAGGAGAGAGGGGGAGGGAAAGAAAGGGAAGGGAAGGAAAAGGAAGGGAAGGGAAGAGAGAGGAGGGGAAGGGAAGGAAAGGGAAGGGAAGGAAAAGAAAGGGAAGGGAGAGAAGGGGAGGGGAGGAGAGGGGAGGAGAAGGAAACAGAAGAGAAGGGAAGTGAAGGGAACAGAAGGGAAGCTAAGGGAAGGGGAAAAAAGTGAAGCGAAGTGAAGCAAAGAGAAGAGAAGAGTGGAGAGGAGAGGAGAGGAGAGGAGAGGAGAAGAGAGGAGAGGAGAGATAGTAATCCAAATACAATAGCCTGGTGCAGTGACACACACCACTCATCCCAGCACTTGGGAGGCAGAGACAGGTGGATCTCTGAGTTCAAGGCCATCCTGGTGTACAGATTAAGTTCCAGGAGAGCTACACAGAGAAACCCTGCCTGGAAAGGCCAATATAAAAAGAAAAGAGAGCTGGGCAGTGGTGGGGCATGACTTTAATTCCAACACTTGGGAGGCAGAGGCATGCTGATTTCAGAACTTGAGGCCAGCTTAGTCTATACAATGAGTTCCAGGACAGCTAGGGCTATACAGAGAATCCCTGTCTTGAAAATCCCAAAATGAAAGAAAGAATTAAAAACAAGAACAGAAAGAGAACATGTCTCTTTTGCTATTATTTTAAATCGTGCTTTCTGTTGACATACAAAAATATGTCTTTCATTGTGATTTTGGGGTTTTTTTTGGTTTTTGTTTGTTTTTCATGCCCCATTCCCCCACTGTCCTTCCTCAGGATGCCTTATCTTGTTGGACATTCTATCTCCCAAATTGTCTACCATTCTGGGGCTAGGGAAATGTCTTAGTAGGTCAAAGTGCTTGTCAGGAGGAGGTTTTGGATCTGTCTCTGAAGTCTTGTAAAAAATTCATATATAGTACCATGCACCTATAAGCCCCTGCACTCCTGCTGGGATCTGGGAACTGGAGACAGGAGAGAGGTTAGCTAGCCTGGAGCTAGCCTGCATTGGAAACAAGACACCTTAGCTTAACAAGGTGGAAGGCAAAAACAAAATCTGAAAATTGCCCTCTGGCCTCCATATATGTGCCATGGAACATGTATGTCTGCACATGCATGTGTGTGCGCGCACTCATGCCCCCCACAAATAAAGTCCCCCAATCAGCTTTTATGTCATATGTTCTCCATTCTCTTTAGATTAACTCTTTTCCCTTTATAAAACTTCTTCCCCTATCACAGTTGACTTTGTACTTTCATATTTTACATATATATGAAAAATTGTAAAGAGTTATTTTTAAAGATTATTTAATTTTTATTTATATAAATGAGATTTTTCTGCCTTTATGTCTATGTAGCACATATATGCCTTGTGTCTGTGGAGGTCAGAAGAGGGTGTTGGATCCCCCTTGAACTGGGATTACAAACGGTTATTAGTTACCATGAAGGTGATGTTCCTAAGACGGTTCTTTTGGAAGAGGATTCAGTGTTCTTGACTGCAACCCATCTCTCTAACCCCAGAGTTTTTTCCGTGTGTCCTCAGGCAGTAGCACTGCACATTCATGCAGGGCACCTCCATCCAAGAGATGCTTGATTTAAAAGAGATGGATTTGGGTGTGGGGCAGACAAGGGGTAGGCATGTGATGGTTAATCTGTACTGTCATTTCAAATGGATTTTAAGTCTTCTAGTAGATACACTTCAGGACATGTCTGAAAGGGTTTTCACACTGAGGTATGAAGACAGGAGATGACTGTGTGTGGCAACCCTTTATGGTCGGAGGGGTCCATACTGAGTAAGATGGCATAAAGAGAAATCCAGAAGAGCATTGGCTTTTCCTTTTCTATACTTCCTTATGTGCGCAGATGTTAGCATGAAGCCTTATATACCTACTGGAATAGTCAAAATTGCTCCTCTTTATGTTTTCCCTAATACAGATGGGTTGTGTTCTCAAATTATCAGTCAAAGTAAACCTCCTTTCTCTTAAAAAATGGGAGTGGAAGGGAAACCAGACACAGGTGACCAAAGGAAAAGAAAAGGTGAATAGAAAAACACAAACAAACAAACAACATAATGAAAGATTTAAAAAGCCAATAAAGTAAAAATACCCCTAAAATTACAGTTAAAAAAATAAGATGAACAAAGGGAATGTACAAGAAGGGGGAGAAAAAACAGAAAAATGTTAAATGTGGAAGTGTTTTCTTTTTGGGAGCTGGGGCAGGTGACTGAATGTGTTGACTTTGGTCTTTCTGGGTCTGAGTCTATGCAGGGCAAGAATATATGATGTCTGCCAGAATGGCCTTCACTTCATAATTTCCCTTGTTTGAACACCAGGGTTCTCTGCTAACCACTCTTAGTTTTACAGTGTGTGAGTTGAGCAGGTTCTCCTACCCTTTTGAGTGGGAAGGCAGCCATATTTCCTGCCCTCAGGATGGCTAATGTCCTCCCTGGAAGGTATCTCCTAAATGTGTTGGGAGAGAGGAAAGCAAATGCAGCACTGAGATCTGACCAAGTGTACCTGTCTTGGTACTTTCAGAAGTCGCTAATCTTTAATCGCCCTGTTGAAGCAGTGAATAGCTTTGGCTTTTAAGTATTCTGGAGCTTCAGAATTTCTGGACTCCATAAGCATGAATCTCAGACAGAATGCTGGCTCCAGTATTTGATGCACCCACTGACCTCATTGTTTGGAGTTGTTGTGTTGATGAGGTCAGTTCCTGGCCACTCAGTGACCCTAGGTCTGTCTTTCCTGCTATACTTCACTGACAGAGCTCAGCCTCCTGCTCTATGCAGTTTGGATTTGTCAATGTCTAGCTTCTCTGTTCTTTATAGCTGTTCCTCAGGCCGTTTCTTACCCAGGGGTCTGTGGGAGTTTAATTTAGGTGTCCTGCCTTGTGATTCTTCTCTGTTCAGGGGTTCAGGTAAGTTAGTTTTAAAGAATAAATTTCTTGTGAGGATGGCACCTGTTAATGCCCTCTCAGTTACATAGAGTTAGTGAGAATCCTGTTCTCTGGTAATCTATCCTGCTATAGAAATCACCAAAACTTCCATCTGGATTTAAACTTGGGGGTGGGAGCATTTCTTGACAGCAGTCTTTCACTTGGAGCATCTGGTCTATCTTCTGAGGAGGTTTTGCTTCTTGCCATCCTGGGAGCTTCATGGCTGGAGCTGGGGGCTCCTTGATCCTCTATCTCCAAACTTGTTAGCTGTTCAGTCATTACTTTTATGAATTTCTGAAACACTACCTCTCTTTGTCTTTTGGGAGTAGAGTTATTTTTTTCTAAGGCTAACACTTTTCACCAGGGCACAGGGAGGCAGCTTCTATTGCACCATCTGACCACGAGCCTTTTCTCTCTCTCAGAGATAAGATTTCACAGTTAACTCAGGCTGACCTTGAATTCCTGACTGTCTTATGCCTCAACCTGGGGTTAGCGGAGTGTTTCATCATATCAGCAGTTTTCTTTTATTACCTTTGTCTTGTCTTATTTTTATAATTTGGCTCATAGCTCCTCCTAACCCTATGCCTTGGTAGGTAATAATTAAATACCTAATGTTGATGATATATGCTGCTTTCTATGAAGAGGTTAAAACCTTAACACACAAGTATCAAATATTAATGCTGTGTAGTCAGTAAGACTTATGATATTTTTGTTTTTAAAATATGTATCCTTTCTGCTTGCTACACTTCTTACAGTGTGTAGGTTTTATCCTAGATATTCTGAATTTGTTGGCTAATATCCACTTATCAGTGAATATATGCCATGTGCGTCTTTTTGGGACTGGGTTATGTCACTCAGGATAATATTTTCTAATTCCATCCATTTGCCTGCTAAACTCATGATCTTTGTTTTTAATAGCTAGACAGTACTCCATTGTGCAAATGTACCACATTTTCTGTATTCATTCTTCAGTTGAGACACACTGGGTTGTTTCCACTTTCTCGCTATTACAGATAAGGCTGCTATGAACTTAGTGTAGCATGTGTCCTTGTGGTATGGTGAAGCATCTCTTGGGTATATGCTTAAGAGCTTGCTGGGCAATAGCGGTGCATGCCTTTAATCCCAGCATGTGTGAGGCAGAGGCAGGTGGATTTCTGAGTTCGAGGCCATTCTTGTTTATAGAGTGAGTTCCTGGACAGCCAGGACTATACAGAGAAACCCAGTCTCAAAACAAAATACCAAAACAACCCCCCCCCAAATAGCAGTATAGCTGGTTCTTCAAGTAGAGCTATTTCCAAGTTCTCTGTAATGCCTCTCTCAACTTAATGAACATCAGAAATACATGCAAAGAATAAAGCACTGCACAGTTTGTTATCAAAGTATGGCACCATGACTGTCTATTGAATCCTATTTATACTCTTTCCAAATATTTCCCTGTCCTCACATATCTAGCCTCAGCAAAACACCATATAAATCCGTGTCATGTGATACAACTAGAAAGTTCCACTTCATATCCCCCTTTTGTATATAATTATATAATTTTTTTATCTTATTTTTTTATTTTATTTTATTTTTATTTTATTTTTATTTATATACAGAGAAACTGTGTCTCAACCCCCCCAAACAAAAGAGCAGTATAAATGGGTTTTCAGGTTTCCAATTTATTGAACTGTCAATTGGTATCCAAATTGGTTGTACCCGTTTGAAATCCCACCATCAGTGGAGGAGTGTCCCTCTTTCTCCATATCCTCACCCAACATATGCTGTCACCTGGTATGCAGGTATTGTCTTCAGCAATAGGGCAATACCATAAGAATGGACAGGGTTTTTCGGTGGCTTCCATGGGACCTCTTTAGCGAACAACTTGATTGGATGTAAGCCATTCCCACTACTGGAAGCTTCATTTGGTGATAAGAGATATCTAGCTATTTGAGGATTTCATTTAGATATCCTTCGTATATGTATATATGTTATGAAGCTTCTACTGTAGTAGGTTCCCATATGACAACTCAAATGGCTCCTCATTTTAGGTGTCCTTCCCCAAATTCTCTCCCTCACCCTTCCCATTTGATGTTCCCATTCCAGGACCTTTACTCCACAGGGAGGCAGCTTCTATTGCACCATCTGACCACGAGCCTTTTCTCTCTCTCTCAGAGATAAGATTTCACAGTTAACTCAGGCTGACCTTGAATTCCTGACTGTCTTGTCCCTCAACCTGGGGTTAGTGGAGTGTTTCATCATATCAGCAGTTTTTTTTTATTACCTTTGTCTTGTCTTATTTTTATAATTTGGCTCATAGCTCCTCCTAAACCTATGCCTTGGTAGGTAATAATTAAACACCTAATGTTGATGATATATAATACTTTCTATGAAGAGGTCAAAACCTTAACACACAAGTATCAAATATTAATGCTGTGTAGTCAGTAAGACTTATGATATTTTTGTTTTTAAAATATGTATCCTTTCTGCTTGTTACACTTCTTACAGTCTGTAGGTTGTATCCTAGATATTCTGAACTTGTTGGCTAATATCCACTTATCAGTGAATATATGCCATGCGTGTCTTTTTGGGACTGGGTTATGTCACTCAGGATGATATTTTCTAATTCCATCCATTTGCCTGCAAAACTCATGATCTTTGTTTTTTTTTAATATTTTTATTTTCTATATTCTTTGTTTACATTCCAAATGATTTCCCCTTTCCCAGATCCCCCCTCCCCATATGCTTGGGTATATGCTTAAGAGCATGCCGGGCAATAGTGGTGCACGCCTTTAATTCCAGCACTTGAGAGGGAGAGGCAGGTGGATTTCTGAGTTCGAGGCCAGTCTGGTCTATAGAGTTAGTTCCTGGACAGCCAGGACTATACCGAGAAACCCTGTCTCAAAAAAAAAAAAAAAAACAAAAACAAAAACAAAAACAAAAAACAAACAAACAAAAAAAACAAACAAAAAAAACCAAAACAACCCCCCCAATAGCAATATAGCTGGGTCTTCAAGTAGAGCTATTTCCAAGTTCTCTGTAATGGCTCTCTCAACTTAATGAACATCAAAAATACATGCAAGGAATAAAGCACTGCACAGTTAGTTATCAAAGTGTGACACCATGACTGTCTTTTGAATCCTATTTATACTCTGTCCTCACATATCTAGCATCAGCAAAACACCATATGACTCTGTGTCATGTGATACAACCAGAAACTTCCTCTTCATATTCCCCTTTTGTATATAATACAATTATATAAATGCCAATTTATTAATTAATTTATTTTATTTTTATGTATATACAGAGAAACCATGTCTCAACCCCCCCTGCCCCCAACAAAAGAGCAGTATAGCTGGGTCTTCAGGTTGAGCTATTTCCAATTTACTGAGGAACTGCCAATTCGTTTCCAGAATGGTTGTACCTGTTTGAAATCCCACCATCAGTGGAGGAGTGTCCCTCTTTCTCCATATCCTCACCCAACATATGCTGTCACCTGTTATGCAGGTATTGTCTTCAGCAATAGGGCAATACCATAAGAATGGACAGGGTTTTTCGGTGGTTTCCATGGGAACTCTTTAGCCAACAACTTGATTGGCTGTAAGCCATTCCCACTACTGGAAGCTTCATTCGGTGATAAGAGATATCTAGCTATTTGAGGATTTCATTTAGATATCCTTCGTATATGTATATATGTTATGAAGCTTCTACTGTATTAGGTTCCCATATGACAACTATAAATGGCCTTTCATTTTAGCTGTCCTTCCCCAAATTCTCTCCCTTGGCTATTCTGATCTGTGCAAGATGAACTCTCACAGTAATTTTGATTTTAGTTTCCTTGATGACAAAGGCTGTTGAGCTTTTCGTTAAGTGTTTTTTCAGCCTTTTGTGTTTCCTCTATTGAGAATTCTGTTTAGATCTGAACCTGATGTTTATAATTGGGTAATTTGGTTTCTTGATTTTCAGTTCTTTGAGTTTTTTGTATATTTTAGATATTAGTCCTCTGTTGAATGGTAATTGGTAAATGAAAAATTCTTTTCCCATTCTGTAACCTGCTGCTTTGTCTGAATGATGGTGTCCTTTGCAATGTAGAAGCTTCTCAGTTTTATGAAATCCCATTTATTAATTGTTGTTCTTATTGGTTATGCTATTGGTGATCTGTTCAGAAAATCTTTTTCTGGGCCAATGTTTTCAAGACTATTCTCCACTTTCTCTGAAGACCATACAAATGTCCAAACACTTATAGGTAGTTGATTTTTGATAAAGAAACCAGAAGTACACACTGGAAAAAAGACAGCATCTTCCAAAAATAGTGCTGGTTAAACCTGATGACTGCATGCAGAAGAATGCAAATAGACATACACTCATCACCTGGCACAAAATTCAACTCCAAGTGGATCAGAGACCTCAGCACAGCACCAGATATGCTGAACCTGATAGAAGAGCCTTTGGTTTCATAAGAATGGCATGGGATACCACAGAATGCACATGGGAAGGGAGTCAGAAGAATGAGTTTCTGAATACAGTCTTGTCTGTTTTCCAATGTCACTTTCCTTATCTGTCACTGCCTACAGAATAGCTACTTCTTCCTGACATTACTAACAGACTTTGTCTGGCAGACACAATTCACTCCTTGAAGGATCATGTCAATGCCTAGTGTTGAGGAGGTTAGAAAAAGGAACTGGATTCCCTTGAACTGGAATTAAAGATGGTTGTGATTCACCATGTGGATGCTTGAAACTGAATCTGGGTCTTTAGAATGACAAGTGCTATTAACCACAGAGTCTGCTCTTTAGCCATCCTTTTCAAACTTTATGCAGTCATTGATCATTAAGCTATTATTATGTACATGTGAAGTAATAAATGTTATGGCTGAGTGTTGTGGTGCATGGTAGATCTCTTAGTTTCAGGCTAGCCTGGTCTACAGAGAGAGAGGTCCAGGACATCCAGGGCTACACAGAGAAACCCAGTTTCAAAAACAAAACAAAACTAAACAAAACAAGGAGACAATGCCTGCCAAAGAGACAGGAGACTTCTGAGTTCCATGGTGCTAGGATGTGACTTCTGGAGCCCCAGGTGGTTCAAAAGATCTTCACCACATCCAAAGGAAGGATACTGCTTGAGAGACTTAGTAGGAGAAAGGCCTAGAGTCATTGGATTTTTCTTCATCAACCATGCTGTAATTTTGTTAGGCTGTTGGTTTCTCCTTTTACTTTTTTTTTTTTTTTTTTTTTTTTTTTTTTTTTTTTTAGCCTTTCTGATCTGTAGAATTTTTTTTTTTTTAAATAGATTCTCTGGCCAACTTCAGCATGAGAAAGTTGTATTTCGTGTGAGTGTGTGTGTGTGTGTGTGTGTGTGTGTGTGTGTGTGTGTGTGTTAGGTGTGGTCCATAGATTTAAACATTCCATCTCCAAGGGAAGCTCTTTAAGACAAATGTGTAACTCACAATAGTTTCAGGAAGTCCCTGAAACTGATCACATTCACGAGACCCCCTTCCGCCCAAAGTAAACAATACAAACTACTGAGAGTAAATCTCAGACAGACCAAGATGAAAGAAGATTGAAAGCAGACCAGCTCTCTGAAAGAAGCAGAAACCCTCAGAGCTGCCTGGAAGAGGTTTAGACCAAATGAGTCATCTGGAAGGGACGCTCTGGAACTTGTTGAGCTGCCTGCAGGCTGCACAGTCAACTCCAGGTTCCTAGCTCTTGGAAACTGTCATCCAGCCGGGGTGGTTTTTGTGTCATTTCTTTTCTGTTATGTAACCTCTCACTCATATTCCTGTATGTAACCCTCAATAAAACTCATTGATTCATCAAGTTGCACTTAAATGTTACCTGTACTTTAGTATGTCATGGGCTCCCTCTCTGGGATAAGTAGACATGTATTGTGTATCCTCAGGAAAAGTCTTGCATGTAACAGTAGGCAGCCCACATTTGCCATTTTCTGATGACTCCATATGTAAGATGTATGCTTTTTTGCTCAGAGGATGGAGTTAATAGTTGAAATGAATCAACCAGTTCAGACTAGCTAATGCTAGTCATAAGCAGGGAATGAATGGGTTCAGAGATTTGGATATTCTGCTGTGGATAGCAGGGATCATAATGCCTAGCCTGAACTATTTGTTTCCTGTGTAAACTAGACCTAAGTTTCTTCTTGAACCCACTAATTTCTTCTCTTCTCTTTGACAGCTTCAGGTTCTAACAACTACCTAAGCAGTGTGAATGCAAGCCCAGTGACTCTGAGGAGTCAGATCTAGCCTGAGCCTGTTTGCAGCAGTCTGTAAAGGTGTTTATAATTCTCATCCTGAGGCTACACATTGTACCAGGTTGCTCCCAGGTCCTCTGGTTGTCTCACCAGGCCCAGGAGTATAAGTACCAGAGAGAAAACATGGTGGGAAGGGCTGATTCTCTCAAAGGGAGGAGCATTACATTTCTCACTTAGGCATGTTGTAGTTTGGCTTTTGTCATTGGGATAAACATTATGGCTAAAAGCAAATCTGAGGAGGAAAAGTATTAATTTTCTTACAAGTTTCAGTCCAACTAAAGGCAGTGAAGGCAGGAAGTTAAGGCAGACAGAAACCAGGAAACTGGAACTGAAGCAGAGACCTCAGAGGACTGCTGCTTGCTGGCTTGTGTCTATGGTTATATTCATGTATTTTCCTCATATTGCCCAGGCCTATCTGATCAGGAATAGAGCTCCTCACTGTGGACTAGACCCTCTTACATTAATTAGCTCAGAGAAAATGCCCACAGGCAGGCACACAGGGCAGTTTGATTGAGGATATTTCTCAGTTCAGCATCTCCCTTTCCAGGTGAATCAAAATGACAATCGATGTTAATTAACCATGACACCTCTGTTTAGAGTTTATGCTACAGGCTCCTTGACATATACACTCCAAATTTACTCATAAGTTAGTTGTTTTCATTCTGCTGGTGAGGCTGTTTATTTACTTTTTTCATTTTCACATTTATTGGAAACAGATTCTTTTTCATACACTATATCCTGATTATATTTTCCTCCCTCCAGGTTCCACCACTCCCTTCTGCTCCCCTTCCTTTCTGTATCTCATTAGATAAAAAAACAGGTTTCTAAGAGATAACAGCCAAATATGACAAAATAAGATATAATAAGATAAAGCAAAGGCTATCATATTGACTTTAGACACAGCAACCCAGTAATAGGAAGTCCCAAGAGCAGGCCCAAGAGTCACACACTATGGAACTGCTGAGTTCTCACACTCAGGCGTTTCATAGCAATACTAGGCTGAAAGCTGTAGTATATGTGCAGAAGACCTGGTGAAGACCTCTGTCGCCCCTGTGTTTGCTGTTGCAATCTCAGTGAGCTCCTTCCTTAGTTGAGTGAGAGGGCCTTGTTCTCCTGGTGTCCTCCATTCCTTCTGACTCTACCACTATTTTCTGCTTCCTCTTCTGTGAGTTCCCTGAGCTCTGGGAGGGGGGGGGGATTGATAGAGATCTCCCTTTTGTCCTCTCTCTCCATGCAATGCCTGCCTGTGGATCTCTGCATCTGTTCCCATCTGCTGCCAGAGGAAGCTTCTCTGGTGATAAATGAATAAGGCACCTTTCTATAGGCAAAGCAGACTATCATTCAGACTCATTTTATTGATATTTTATTTTGTTAGAGTAGTAGTGTTTGGTTTTACCCTAAGTATCTGGCTATCTAGCTTCTAGTTCTTGGTTACCTAAGCAGTATCTGATATGGGTTCCTGCCCTTGGAGTAGGCTTTAAGCCAAATCAGACATTGGCTGGCTACTCCCACCAGTTCTGTGCCACCATCGCCCTAGCACATTTTGCAGGCAGGACAGATTGTAGGTCATAGGTTTTGTTGCTGGGTTGATGTTTACATTCTCTTTTGGTAGCCTACAGAGTATACCTTCCATACCAAAGAAACTAGAACATAGGGACGAAGGCTCCATGTAGGCCCCAGTTTGACTTCTCCATCTTTAGTGGTTGCATGGGTGTTGTCCTCAGCAATGACAGCCCACTGTTAATGCAGAGAGCCTTTTTGTCTTAGCATCAACCTGTATTGTTTGGAGATTTCGGTGGGACTCCCTTGGCCAACAACTCAAATGAATGCAACCTAGTCTCAGTACTGCGAGCCTTGTTGCATGAGGAGAGATTCCCAGCTAGGACACCATCTCCCTTATTATTGGGAGACCTCATTAGAATTACCTTCATATAGTTTAGGAAGTTCGCTGTACCAGGTTTCCATATCATTCCTAAAATGCCCCTCCATTCTGTCTCTCCCTGAATCCTCTTCCTCTACCCCATCTCTGTTACTCCTCCCCACTGACCACCCTGTTCCTGTTCCCACCTGTGCTAGTTCATCCATAATATGTATTCTATCTCCCCCTCCCAGGGAGATCCATGTGCCCGCCCAGACCCTTCCTCTGAGTGAGGCTAGTTTATGATTAGAATGTGTGACTGCCATGTGCTTTCCTGGTGTGGATTGCTCTTTCTTTACCCATCCTCCTAGCTCACTTCACCTCCTTTATGTTCTGACCTAACCATTACCTCCTCAGTGTGGCTTCTTTGACCACCTTACTTAAAACTGCAGTTCTAATTCAGCAGTCCCCACTCACCACTCTCATCGTCTAGATATTGAGGTTTTTTGTTTCCCTTAGTGGAACTTAGGCCTTTTGAGTCCAGGAACTTACACTTGTTTTCTTCAAGGTTTGACTAGAGGTAGGAGATGCCTAATAATTTGATAAAATGATGTCTGAATACATATATTTTGGTTAGTAATTTACAGTGTCTCATGGAGTCGAAAGGATATCTATCTATCTATCTATCTATCTATCTATCTATCTATCTATCTCCATATCACTTACATTGCTTTTCGCAAGATGTTCATTTTAACTATATTAATCCTGCCAATCCACTGGCATGGAAGGTTTTTCCATTTTCTGAGGTCCTCTTCGATTTCCTTCTTCAGAGATCTGAAGTTATTGTCGTATAGATCTTTCCGTTGTTTGGTTAGAGGCACCCCAAGATACGTTATGCTGTTTGTGGCTATTGTGAAGGGTGTCATTGGACATTTCATGTTTGTAAAGTGATTTGACATTAGATGGTTTCACTTGCTACTGAAAACTATGTACTGACAAATGTATACAACGGGTTGTCACAAGAGGGCACCCCTGCCTCATTCTCTAAAGTGAATGCCACTCTGGGTATTAATTCCAGAGGAATGACCATAAAAATGCAGTTTGGACACACAGAATGAACTTGGATTTCAATAGACAATTATTATCCGAACAGCAGGGTAGTTCAGTTCATGAAAATTTATTAGTATCATAAGTGGATATTCATTTATTAAATTTTTGGAATTAAAATTTCTCTGTGCCGCTCTGAGTAGTATTAGAACTCACTGTGTATATCAGGCTGGCCTTGAACTCAGAGGTCAGCTAGTTGTGCCTGGCAATAAAAGGATTTTTTTAAAGATTATACAAAATTCAAATTATTATTTTTGTATGCAATTTATTCAAGAGCTTCTTTAACTTACAGTTCAGTTACCTCCAGAGCATGCATGGTGGTACACACCTTTAATCCAACACTCAGGAGGCAGAGGTTGGCAGATCTCTGTGGTGGTAAAACCAGTTTGATACATTTAGTGAGTTTTAGGATAGCCAGAGCTATGTAGAGAGACCCTGTCTCAAGCAAACAGATAAAAATAAAACTTAATTACCATTTTATTAACATCATATTCAGGCCTACAGTCTTCTCAAGTTCCACTTGAGCTGTATCCTGGTTTCCAAGATTATTCCCATGGCTCCTTCTACAGCCCAACCTGCAAATGGCATTTGGTTCCCTTCAAGCCAAATGATAAACGAAGAGGAAGAAAGAATGCACAAATAGAGGCTACAGGTACAGTTTCTTTATAAGACAGTCCTCAAAATGACACTTCATTACTTTATTTGTTAGGAGTAAGTTATTAAGAGCCAGGCCTGGTGGTGCACACCTTTAATCCCAGCACTTGAGAGGTTGAAGACAAGCGGATCCCCTGTAAGTGTGAGGCCCTTAGGTCTTTCACCCTACAATCGGAAACATTTCCATTTAGATTATAGTGAATATTTAGTTTATAGTGAAAATTTCATCTTAATAATGTGTAATGTATCATCAACTCTGGGCAGGGACTGTTTAAATATATTTAGTTTTTGTTTGACTCCTGAGTGTGTCTCCCACCTCCTCCCTACTGTCCCCACCTTTTGAGACAGGGGTTTTTCTGTTTAGTTCTGGCTGTCCTGGCATTCACTCTGTTGACCAGGCCGGCTTCAAACCCCTGTTTCTGCCTCTGGAGTGCTGGGATTAAAGGCATGTGCCACTACATTCAGTTTGAATTTTTTTATTCAAATAACGATTTAAAAAAAATCATTTCAATTTTAGTAAGTAATTTGTTTTCATTTCAAATTGCAGTTATTTCTAAACATTATTGGCAACATGCAACATAAGTTTTGTCTTTTGTCAATCCACATAGTTTCTTGTGGCTTCTTCCTATTACAATGGAGATCCAAAATGGTTGGTTCTTGGTAGTATTCTGTCTAAGCTCCACCCTACATTTACCTGGCAACAGCCAGTATGCCCCGCCCCATAGACCTGGCCCACTATAAAAGGGGCTACTTGCCCCTCCTCCTCCTCTCTCTCTCTTAGCTCTCTTTCATCCCACTCTCACCTCTCTGTCCCTTGGGCTCTCCTCCCCTCCCCCTCTCTCCACGTGGTCATGGCTGGCCTCTAACTCCCTACCTCTGCCCTGAATAAACTCTGTTCTATACCATGGCTGTGTGCCTGTGGTCCCTCAGGGGGAAGAGGTGCTTGGATAGGGGCCCACCTGGCCACCCCTTCCCCCACACCACCGTGCAACACTTCCTTAACCCCCATTCTCTCTTTTTAAGCCCCTTTCATTGGTGCATTGACCTTTCAGTTCTGTTTCAAAATGAACTTGAAAATTACTGTGTGCTGTAACCAGAATGCTCAATTTGATGATACACTGGTGATGCAAATGGTTCATAGGCTTTGGGAAACATGAAGCATTCAGCTTCCTGCACTGCTGTACAGCCAGAAGAGGGCGCCAGTCCTTAGTATGCTCTGAGATCTCAGCATAACTGACTCCTGGACAGAAATACTATTCAGGCTGTAAAACTCAGCATGTAGACAGCACCATCTGTCAAACCTATAACAAAAGGCTAATCTGTCATGGGAAAGTATCTAAATGTACTAACCTTACCTTTTGGCTTCTTAGTTCTGCTTTCTATCTAATTGTTCTTATCTGAAGTTTATCAATCCAGGACATGGATTTTGTGGGGCTTCTCTGAGATCCTGAACACCAAGGGTAGTTGCAGTCTGGCTAATAAGGGTTTTTCTTGGCTTAAACCCATGTCTGAGCAGTCTTCTCTGGTGACTACTCTACAAAAGATATCTCAAAGATTTTCTCTGGCTCTATGTCTCCCACAGTGACAGATATTTGGTGTGATTGTAGGATGAACACACTGGAGGTCCTTCTCAGGTTCTATACTACTTTGGGAAACTTGGGGGTTCACATGAGAGAAAGGTGAAGGAATTTCTCATTGCGGTTAGTAGATAGGCACCTCTTCTGAACCATGAAGTCCACTATTCCTGATAATTCCTGATAGTGGACCTGGGCGAAAATGTCCTTTTTTTCTTACCATAGTTTCCCAGAGGCTCCTGGGTAATGTAGTCCTTAACATACAAGGCCCGCCCACACAGGTTCAGGTAAACAGCTCTGACATTTGGCTGATAGGCTTGTCTGCCTTGTGCTCTCTTGGCAACTACTGCTTAGAAAGTCACTTCCTGGGTCTGTGCTGATGCCTTCACCTGAGCTGTGAGTTTCATGCAAGGTTTCTGAAGGCGGGTGGGAAAAACGAGAAGAGGAGAGTGGTTGCGGGATCTTCCGAAGCTGGACCTGTGCCCTCTACCTCAGTGGAAACAGAAACATATAAGTGTGTCTTGGAGGAGGCAGAGAGACCACAGCAGCTCTGGGGAAGGAAGGTGACTATGATATTCATCGTTCCCACTGAGAACAGTTGGCCTGGACAGGGCTTTAAAGGTCCCTTTATCCGAAGACTGTGCTAGGAATGTTTGGATCTGTGATTCCAACTGTCCAAAAGAGCTGTTACAGAAAGAAGCTCTGCCAAGGAGGAGAGAGTCCAAGATGGTGACTTGGGGGTGAGGGCTGTCTGTGGATTGTCAGCACTGGGAAGCCTCCAATGTGAGCTCACATTCCAGCTCTCAGTAATGAAGAATCTTGTTACCTCCTTAGCATCCATTTTGGGGAGGAGTTGGGGTGGAGAAAGACCATAAATTTGGGACCGGACTACAAAACTGGGAATTTTCACTAGCGTGATCCAGAAATCCCAAACAGAGAGCCTGGGAAAATTGTCTGTCCTGGAACTCACTCCGTAGACCAGGCTGGCTGAGAACTCAGAAATCTGACTGCTTCTGCATCCCAAGTGCTATGATTAAAGGCATTTGCCACAACTGCCTGGCTATATCTAACTTCTTATAATACTTCTCTTTCCCCCACCTTTTTCAACACCCTTTCCCTTATCCGAGAAAGAAAGTGAAAAGGAAAGGAAAAAGAAATCCCCGAATCTAACCCTCCTATTTTGTCTCCTCCCTGTTCAAGACCATAATTATTTGTAACCATCCCCCTTTAAAAGACAACAAACATCTGACATCTACTAAGTGATGAAAATTCCTTTACCCCACTTCTTGGGAATGAGGTGAAGTTCGCTTATAGTTGCTTCCAGGTGATTTTACATATAGAATTTGTTTTGGGGGCCCAAGATAATTTAAAAAGTGGTTAGTCCTAAGAAAGCTACCTGTAGCATTTGATGTCCAGTCTCATATGCTGAGAAAGTGCAGGCTTAAAAGAAGTCCCAATTGGAACCCTCTGAAAAGCTGGACCAAGTGAGATAGCTGTTCTGAAGTTGTCCCAGAAGCAAGACTTTAGAGAAACCAGCTTCGATGTAGTTGAGGTTGGATAAGGCAGGGAAGTGGAATAGTAAGTCTCAGCATCTCAGCATCCTTGAGGGTGAATCTTGCCAGGAGTGTATTCATGGTTGTTTTTTTTTTTTCTTTTTCTGTGAATGTAACGTTTTTAGAGGTCATATATATTTCTATATTAATATAATGTATGGAATGTGCAGCACGCAAAGACCAGTTAAAGATGATTTTTTGCTTCTTGTTTGAGCAGGTGAAAGACAACTGTCTTTGTTTATGAGCTAGTTTGACCATATAACCAAACTGCAATTTAAATCTTCATTCTTGCCATATAAAAGGATGAAATTATGAATCTTGAAGACTCTGTAGCTAATAAGATCCATTGGCTATGTCTAGCTGAAGTTCTTGTTAGAGACATTTTTATGTCATGCCAGTGTCGGGGCTAATCGGTTTAGAGGGATGAGGAAATCATGTTACCGATTCTTTTTGTTTTTTTTTTTTTTATTTCCTTTTTCCTATCTGTAGTCAAGATCTTCATGGGGTCTTCCTTTATCAAATCTGATTTTTTTATCAGTTTGAATGGAATCTATAATTTTTCTTCTCCTGTATGAACATATACAAAGTTTCTTCCCCAGAGTAACACATTTCATGCTCTCTATTTTGAGGTTAATATATCTTTGAAATAAACAGGCTGATATAATTCAGTTTTTTAATATAATCCAGTGTCTTAAGTGGCCATTGTTTTTATTTATTAGCATTTAAGTAATTTTAAGTTAATAAAGAATTTTGTAATCTATCTTTGGGTTCTTTGATAGTCCTTTCTGTTTACTAAGCATTTCTTTTAAAGTACAGTTGGCCCTTTCAATAACTATTTGTTCTGTAGGATTGTTGGTATAACTGTAATATGCTTTCTATATTGATATGTAAATTTTTAAAAATTTTACTAGTGACATACTCTGGAGCATTGTCAGTTTTAATTTGTATAGGTATACCCATAATTGCCATAACTTCTTTATTTTTTTATTTTCTATATTCTTTGTTTACCTGTAATTCAAATGATTTCCCCTTTCCCGGTTCCCACACCCCCCATAATTCAGATAAGCCCTCTTCCCTATGCCTATTTCCCAAACAACCCCTCACAGTTCTCTGTCCTGGTAATTCTCTATATTGCTGCATCAAGTCTTTCCAGGACCAGGGCCTTCTTCCTCCTTTTTGGGAATGATTTGATATGTGAATTGCATCTTGGGTATTCAGAGCTTTTGGGCTAATATCCACTTCTCAGTGACTGCATTCCATGTGTGTTCTTTTGTGAATGGGTTACCTCACTTTGGATGATATTTTCCAGTTCCAACCATTTGCCTAAGAATTTCATAAATTCATTGTTTTTAATTGCTGAGTAGTATTCCATTGTGTAAATATACCATATTTTCTATATTCATTCCTCCATTGAGGGGCATCTGGGTCCTTTCCATCTTCCTGCTATTATAAATAAGGCTGCTGTGAACATAGTGGAGCATGTGTCCTTATTGCATGCCAGGGAATCCTCTGGGTATATGGCCAGGAGTGGTATAACAGGGTCCTCCAGAAGTGTCATGCCAAGTTTTCTGAGGAACCGCCAGACTGATTTCCAGAGTGGTTGTACCAGCTTGCAATCCCACCAGCAGTGGAGGACTGTTCCTCTTTCTCCACATGATATTATTTCTAATAAACACATAACGGCAGAATCAGCCCACTTGTCGAATAAACAGAGAAATCAATTTGGAATAATCCTGAATAAGTTCAGCAATTTCTATATGGAAAACAACACCTTCTGCATATTTAGAGTTAGTTACTATATTAAGAGATTTTTGAAAATCTTAATATTTTATAAATATTTCATATGATTCTGATTTTATCTTGATTCCTAAGGATTTTTAATCACCTTACTTATATCTTCTGACTTATATACTGTTTTTCATGAATTATTTGCATCAGTGTAAAATGTAAGTGCTCCAGAAATTAGAATTCTTGTTATTATACAAGGCAAAATCCAATTACTTCTTTTTACAAATTGAAGCCACTTGCTTTTTGGGTATTTGTTAATTTGTTCTAAAAACTGAAGGCTCTTTGCCAAAGTTCATCTTCTGCCCATAGTGAGGCAATCTCAGAACTGGTAAAGGTGCCACAATTCTGGCGAATCCATTTCAGAGAGTTGACAAAGTTACAATTTTCCCTTAGAATCAATTTAGAAACCTTTTCTGTATAGTTTTTTAAGTTTTTACTCTGTTTGTGTACTAAAAATATCTATCCTAAGATTAAAATCTTCTCTCTGTGTAAGAATTCCTGTGGGAGAATGAGTAGAAGGGGAGACAGCCAGGATGCAGGTGATCTGTGAGTAAAGATCTAGATGTGTCTTCTAAAGTTTCTTCTCTATCAGAGCCAACTCCTTTTCAGCCTCAACCGATAAATTTTGGGCTATTTAAGTCTTTGTCACCTTGTAAGGTATGAAGTAACATACTTTATGAGTTTCCACATGCAAATAGATGAGACTTTTTCAATGTAATATTATCTAATATTTTTATAATTATTTCATAATTGTTCCTGCTGTGTGTTGTTTATTATAACAAAAGAGCCTTTTATTAGACAAAACGGAAATATAGACATAATGTTTCTGTACACTGTGTAAAGTTTACCCTTGTGTAATTCAAATGCAGATTTCTCTGCCCTCATATCTTGTTTCAATCCTGACACAGCGCAAAAATGCTTATACTAAGAATGTCTCGTATCAAGTTTCTGTAAACAATTCTTACTATTTATTCTCTTCCCAACAATAAATGATGATCATCCAATGGCTGGACAGAATAGAGAATAATGGGACATGAGCTATTAAGGTGCAGATTTAATGAAATACTGATTTTTTTTGTGTGATTATTGAGAAATAGTATGAAATAAAGTAATACAACCACTGGATTAATTCACAGATGTTATTTATATTAAAGATAATTCATATTCACAAGAGAATGGGAATTATTATTGCACAACCCATACATGACATTAGTCATGCTGCCTCCAACTCCTAGGACATAGAGCGAGGCGAGAGTATGTTTATGTTGACATGCAGCCCTATCTGATTAAGGCCTGGTTACCTGAGTATTCTGGGTTCTCTTACACCAACAGTGAAGGTTTTAATTTTAATATTATCAGGTTGCACATTAATTAATTAATTGCATCAGGATTTTTTGTTTACTTTTTATACTACAGAAACAAGGTATATTATAATGTAAAATACACATGAGAGCCTTCTACCCTTTAAGAGAAGCTTGTCTACAGATTTCTTTTTACAAGCTTAGAATAAATTGATTGAGGAGAAATGTGCTGTTACAGGAGATGGTGTCACTTGAGGATGTCACTGTTAAGTTCACCTGGGAGGAGTGGCAAAATCTCAACAATGCTCAGAAGATGCTATACAGGAATGTGATGCTGGAGACATATAGTAGCCTGCTGTCACTGGGTAAGTCTCAGGAGCAAGCACCTTTCCTGCAGTAACTATATGGGCACTTGTAAGGTTGAGGGCTAAGGTTCTAGCCCCTGTATGATTATTCACTGCTCTCTAGTGAAAGGTCCACGTTTGTATTTTTGTTGCCTAGATCTTAAAACCTGGATTTGTCTTTCTTCAAAGAACCTGATTAGCAAAATGTTTCCAAGTCCTATATTATTTCCTATTAACAGGGCAATGCATCCCTAAACCTGAGTTAATCTTCAAATTGGAAGAGGGAGAGGAGCCATGGACAGTAGAAGAACTGCAAACAAGACTCTGCCAGGTTGGTTGTTGGTCCATGTGGATGGGAGACCTTGTATAACAAAAGTTGGCCATATCATCAGTTTGTACCCCATGAGGGCTCAAACATGTTTGTTGTGTAGTCTGCAAGGACAATTTTCTTGCATATGTTCCTGTATTTCAATTTGATGATATAGTTTAGACCCTCCCCCAGCCCCCCATCTAACCTCTGACTTCTGTAATTTGATGTTTTTTTCTGGTACTTCTTTTTCATAGGTTCAATTGCCTCTTGCACTCCAGGCTCTTGGGGATTTTGTTTTCAGACATATTTCATGTGCTTGTTTTTGTTTTAGCACATTCTAATGAAGCAGATTGCAAGTGCTGGTTCTTATATATATTTTATATAAATAAAAATGTAAAAGTAGCCAGGTAGTGATGGCACACAGCTTTAATTACAGTACTTGGGAGGTAGAGGTAGGCAGATTTCTGAGTTCAAGGCCAGCTGGTCTACAGAGTGAGTTCCAGGACAGCCAGTGCTACACAGTGAAACCCTGTCTCAGTGAGGTAACCCAGTCTCAAAAGATCAATCATGGTATGCACTCACTAATAAGTGGATATTAGCCTGGAAAACTGGAATACCCAAAACATAATCCACACATCAAATGAGGTACAAGAAGAAAGGAGGAGTGGCCCCTGGTTCTGGAAAGACTCAGTGTAGCAGTATAGGGCAAAACCAGAACAGGGAAGTGGGAAGGGGTGGGTGGGAGAATAGGTGGAGGGAAGGGAGCTTTTGTTACTTTCGGGGAGTGGGGGACCAGAAAAGGGGAAATCCTTTGAAATGTAAATAAAAAATATATCGAATAAAATAAAATAAATATTAAAAAAAGAAAGAAAAAATATAAAAGTAATGTCCTTACTTCATGGAATTAATTTCAACAAAGACAGTTAAGTGTATTTATACTGAGGAGTCACAAACAAGTAAATGTAATGTTGAACCAGAGTATAATGACTAACACATAGTGTTTAAAGTTTTAGAGTATTTCACTTACGAAGTTGATGAGATAATACAGAAACAGATTTAGAAGTTAGGCTGTGAGCTATGGTGTAAGAAATCATAATGAGAACCCATAGGAAGGGGTGTTTTTATTTGAGAAAGAAATCAAGACGGGTTTCTCCTTTCCTTTCCTTTCCTTTCCTTTCCTTTCCTTTCCTTTCCTTTCCTTTCCTTTCCTTTCCTTTCCTTTCCTTTCCTTTCCTTTCCTTTCCTTTTCTTTTTTTGTTTTTTGTTTTTTCGAGGCAGGGTTTCTTTGTGTAGCCTTGACTGTCATAGAACTCACTCTGTACACAAGGCTAGCCTCAACTCAGAAATTCACCTGCCTCTGCCTCCCAAGTGCTGGGATTAAAGGCATGGGCCACCACTGCCCAGCTTTTTTTTTTTTTCTTTAAATTTTTTTGAATGTGACTTCCATTGGCCTTTTTTTTTTTTCTAAATTCTTTGTTTACATTCCAAATGCTTTCCCCTTTCCTGATTCCCCACTCCCCATATTTCCCATAAGCCTTCTTATCTCCACCCATTCTCCAATCACCTCCCTCCTTTTCTCTGTCCTGGTATTCCCCTACAATGCTGGATCAAGAAGAACTCTCAATCCTGAACATTTATGCTCCAAATGCAAGGGCACCCTCATTCATAAAAGAAACTTTACTAAAGCTCAAAGCACACATTGCACCTAACACAATAATTGTGGGTAACTTCAACACTCCACTCTCCTCAATGGACCGATCAGGAAAACAGAAACTAAACAGGAACACAGTGAAATTAATTGAAGCTTTTTCTCAGCACCTCATGGGACCTTCTCCAAAATCGATCATAAACTTGGTCACCAGACAGACCTCAACAATTTTTTTTTAATTTATTATATGTAAGTACACTGTAGCTGTCTTCAGACAACCTAGAAGAGGGCATCAGATCTCATTACAGGTGGTTGTGTGACACCATGTGGTTTCTGGGATTTGTGCTCAGGACTTTCAGAAAAGCAGCCAGTGCTCTTTACTAGTGAGCCATCTCTCCAGCCCCAAGAGACAGGTTTTCAAGTTGAAGAACTCAAGCTTCTTCTTCTTCTTCCTTTTTTTTGGATGAAGGCTGTAATTTAAATGTAGTACTTGTTTAATTTTGCTTCTCTCATTCTAAAGCAATAAAGAAGCCACTTTTTATGAAACTAAGAGAAGTCAAGTCTCTGAAACGTGCCAACATCCTTGAGAATTGACGAATTACTAGAAGCTGGTACATGCATCACCACTTTGGAGGCAAATGTTAGGGCTTATCAGTATCGCAAGTAGCCACATATTTTAGAGATGTACAGCATACATGTTTGTGCAGAGTGGTAAACAGGAGTTTACTTGTATTTATTTTGGTTCTGAAGAGGATATGTTGTTCAATTGAGCCCTCAAACTGGAATGTTTTGGGTGGAAGTAGAAAGGAAGAAATTTCAGGTTTGATACTCACAGTCTGTTGTCATTTGTAATAACTCTAAGCATACAAGATGCAAATTTGTGGCCATAATGGAAGCTTCAAGTTAGGAAGTAGCTTATCAGAGTTTGCTCATAATCTGTAAAGAGGATGTCCTAGAAAGTATTGCCTTTTAGAGGAGAATAAAGAGAATGACAGAAAGAAAGGTTATCACTATCATATATTAAGGTATACATGTGACTCGAACCTTGTAAAAAAAAATGTAACCATTCTCTGAGTGGAAAACTATAACTAGCAATTGGTAGATATTTTAACAAAATACTTCTTCACAAAAATAAAATGAAGCAATACTTTACTAATATATTAATGCTAGCAAATTTATCACTGTATTTCAGTATATTAAATTAAAAGAGTCAACTAAAGTTTATAAGCTAATACTTACTATGATTTTAATAATAGTATGTGTTTGTAGGCTAGAAATTTTTTCATAAACATGAGAGTCGCATTAGAAACTCTTAAAAATAATACATGGAAAGTTCTTTTGCTTCTTTGTTTGTTTGTTTGTATTTTTAGTCTTCTGCGGTGTTGATGCCATAATTGAGACTAACCAGAAGAATCAAGAGAGACATTTGTGGCACGTTACCTCCAATGGCCACAATAAAGCAAATGAGGAAGCAGAGGGATTAGAAAACACTTTTTATTTATAGTCCATGAATATTTCAAGTTCTGTTGTAAGTAATAGAAACTGTTCAGGAGTGAAGCATGAGGAGTTGAATGGATATATGAATACACATCTCTCTTTGGAGCCTCATGGATTGTGTGCTGGAGAGCAATACAATTGCTGTTGTGTAGTAGGGAAATCCATTGGATGTCCTTAGCAGGTGGGTCAGCATTCCAAGATTCAACCTGGACAGCAGGATTTTCAATAAATCAGAGAAGGGAAAGATACAAATGAGGGAAAATTACTGAAAAAAGTTACTGCATCTAAGAGACTTCAAATGGTACTGACTTCTTGTAAGCATAATGAGTGAGCAAGTTTTTGTTCAGTCAGATGTCATGTGTAATCTCACTAAACACCAAGCAACAAACTCAGTGAGAAAATCTTATAAATGCCTTGAAAGTAAGAAAACCTTTACCAGTGAATTAGACCTTATAGTACATCAGAGGACACATAACCAGAAAAAAGACCATGTATGTATTCAGTGTGAGAAACCTCTTAGCACTTACAAGAGAGGAAGGACACTGGTCTGTTTTGGAGCTAGTGACAGAGGGGTGGAAGAAGAGAGAGGTCTTCTTCAGGAATTTTAGTGTTATGGCTTCTTTTAGGTGAAGACCTTCCCTGAGGTGATCATTAATGAAGAAGCTCTCTGAGATGATCTTAGCTTGTTTTTATTGCTTTATTGGGGGTGGATGTGAACACAGAGGCTTTATACTGGGTGAACGAGGGATTATGCAATGTTGGGGAAGGGTGTGAGAATATCCAGGAAGGGAAGGTCATTGGCTTAAGGCTAAGGTTATTGAGATGCCTCATTAGTATGGAGAGGTGGCCCAGGTGCTGTGCTATGTGGCAAGCATCAATCCCTAACACTATTGATGTTACTCTTACACTTGCAGACAGGAGCAAGTCATCCTCTGAGAGGCTCCACTGAGCAACTGACTCAGACAGAAACAGACACCCACAGTCCAAGAGTGGATGGAGCTTGAGGACTCTTATGTAAAAATAAGAGGTATGATTCTGGGGCCTGAAAGGGATAGGAACTCCACATGAAGACCAACAGAGTCAACTAACATGAGCCCTTGGGGTCCTCAGAGTCTGAACCATCAACCAAAGAACATACACAGGCTGGACCTAGGCCTCCCTACTCATATGCAGCAGATGAGTAGCTTGGTCTTCATGTGGGTCCCAAACACCTGGAGTAGAGGCTATCCCAAAAGCTGTTGTCTGTACTTGTGTTCTGCTGTTCTAACTGGGATGCCTTGTCTGGCCTCAGTGGGAGAAGAAGTGCCTAGCTGTGCAGAGACATGAAGTGCCAGAGTTTGGGGAGGTAAACCCAGGGGTCTCCCACCCACTCATAGGAGAACAGGATGAGGTAATGGGGGAAGGATTGTGGGAGGAGGTGACCTGGAAGGGGGTGTTGAGTGGGATGTAAAGTGTTTAAGTTAAAAAATTAAAAACCAACAACAACAAAAGAAACTGATCATTGGTATACATCACAAAATGTGTACAAAGAAATAATACTGGGTAGCAGAGTAATTACATGTGCTGAGAGACTATTTTCTTATCTCTGGAAATAGGTTGCAACTTTCAGCTTTTGCTTGTGGCCATCACAGATTAAATGCACTCTGCTGGGAGACTCGGAACACAAGTGGTGAGTAGTACTAGACTCAGCAGCCTGAAAAATAGCAGGTAGCGGTTTTCAGTTTCTTTGTCATGTCAGAGTGAAATGCTCATGACCCTAAGGACATCTTTGTAAACGTTGGTAGGAGAAAGTTACTGCAAGTTAAGAATTGTTTGATGAAAACAGGTCTTTAACCTTTATCTCTGTGCCATGTATCTGGTGCATTAGTGAGAAATAAATGTGTAATGTTTAGTTTTCCCAACTGTGATCTGTTTTCATCATATTACCTAGAGCTCATTATTGGTAATTCATTTTATGAATACAGAGAATCTTTCAGAGATGAGTGAGTAGCCCCCTTTCAGCACATTCATACAGAAGAGAAGCTTCCCTTGATTCCAAGATTAATTGTAGAAAAATCAAATGTGGGAACAACCACAAGGAATCATTTTGTGGAATGCTTTTTATCATGTGAATGTATCTCATTGAAAAAAAAGTAGATGTCAAATGCTTTTTTATAGTATTTCCAGTTTTATATTAAATTATAATACATAGAGACATACCAACTCATGCATTATCCATGAGTACACAGGCAATGTTAAATATAATTTTAACAACAAATATTTGAGTATTTATTAGATATTAACCCACGGTTAATATCACAGTCTGTGAGGATCTGTGATAGCATTTTCTTTTTTAGGTTGAAAATCCAAGATCAGGTAGTTTCTTCATTTTAGCTTCTTCTGTGGGCCTACTTGACTGTTTTACAACACATTAGAGGGTCAGAAGGGGACCAAGCTAAGTTGAGAAACACAAAAATGCGCTCTGTGCTGCATTAAAAATAATACAGGGGCTGGAGAGATGGCTCACCACTGGTTAAGAGCACTGACTGCTCTTCCAGAGGTCCTGAGTTCCACAGCAACCACATGGTAGCTCACAGTCATCTGTAATGAGATTGGATGCCCTCTCCTGGTGTGTCTGAAGATAGCTATAGTGTACGTACATAAAATAAATAAATAAAATTTAAAGAATACAAAATTTTGCATGTAACACAAGAATAGCAGTACTCTCTTTTGTGGCATTTTCTTTTGATCTGGTTACAATCTTGGTTTCCTCACCATGATGTAGTGGGGATTCCCTCATGTTCAACTTTTACCACACAATTGGCCAAGTTTTACTTAGCCTATGAAACTTTTGAAAGGAATTTTCACAATAAACACATGATATACTCCATAGACACAAAGAAGCAAAATGAGAAGTAAGGCCCAAGCAAGGCTGCTTGAATTTCATTTAGAAGGGGAAGATAAAATAGTCATAGGAGGCAGAGGGACAGGGGAACTGGCTAAGAGAGGGGATGAGGAGGGAAAAGGGAGGGGTTCAGGATCAGGTATGGGAGATTCAAGAGAATGAGAGAGATCCAGGAGCATGAATAGAAATCTGCAGCTGGCTGGGATGGGGGTGGAAGGCATCTCTAGGACATGCCAGAGACCTGGAATGGGGGAGGCTCCCAGGAGTCAATGTGGGTAACCTTAGTTGAGATTCATAGCATTTGGAATATATAGGAGAGAGCCTGAAGAGGCTGTCTCCTGTAGCTAAATAGGACCTCCAGTAGAGGGATAAGGACACCAATCCACCTACGTGCTTTTAACCCAAAATTTGTCTTGTTTACAAAAAGATAGAAGGACAAAGATGGAGCAGAAATTGAGGACATTGTCTACCAGTAACCACCCCAACTTAAGACCCATCTCATGGGCAAACACTACCAATTAAACTCTGTTAAGCATGCAGACAGGAGCCTTCCATAACTGTCATCTCTGAGGCTCCACCCAGTAGCTGACTGAAAGGGACGCAGGGACACAGAGCCAACATTAGACAGAGCTTGGGGACTCTTACTGAAGAGTTGGGGGAGGGGGACGATGGAAGGCCCTGACTGGGTTAGGAACTCCACAGGAAAACCAAGAGTCATCTAACTGGGACCACTGAGGTGCTCTCAGAAACTGAGCCACCAAGCAAAGGGCTTACACAGGCTAGACAGAGGCCCTCAGCATTTATGTAGCAGAAATGCAGCTCATTCTCCATTTGGAGCTGGACTATTCCTAAAGCTGTAGCCTGTCTGTGGAATCCATTTCTTGAACAAGGGCTGCTTTGTGCTTTGCCTGACCTCCGAGAGAGAGAGAGAGAGAGAGAGAGAGAGAGAGAGAGAGAGAGAGAGAGAGAGAAGAAGAAGAAGAAGAAGAAGAAGAAGAAGAAGAAGAAGAAGAAGAAGAAGAAGAAGAAGAAGAAGAAAGAGAGAGAGAGAGAGAGAGAGAGAGAGAGGGCTCAAGAGAGCCTAATGATGCAGAAATTTGTTGGGCCATGTAAGGAAATACTCAAGAGGACCCCACTTTCTCAGAGAAGAAGGGGAGTGGCATGGGTAGAGGGACTCTCTGAGATGAGGATCAGGACTGGGGACAGTGATAGGGATGTAAAGTGAATAAATTAATTAATGAAAAAAGTACTTGCAGGCAAATACAATGAGCTATAAAGTTAAATTGAGGTAACCCAGACACAGAAAGGCACACATAGCATTTTTTTTCCACTTGGATGTGGATTTTAACTGTTAATTTATAAGTGGTTATAAGCCGCTTGTAAACATGAGGTATAATCTGCATGACCTCGGCAGTTACATATAGAGTAAGGGAATAGATACTCAGTCACTTCAAGGAAAAGGAATTTGTAATAGGTAGTTATAGATGGACACAGGATGGGGCTTGAATGAAAAGATCAAGTAGGGAAGGAACAGGAGGACAGGGAAAACTGAAAATATGGGGAGAGACAGCTAAAATTAGGGACTATTTGAATCATATCATGGGAACCTAACACAGCAAAAGCTTCCTTCTGTATATACAGATATGAAGTGATCTAAATGAATGGGCTCCTAAATGATGGGGAGGCCTCCTCAACTGGACATCTCTTGTCACCAGCTGAAGTTTCCAGCACTGAGAATGGCTTTCTTCTAATTGAGTTGTTGTCCAAGGGGGTTCTATAGGAACCCCTAAACATCTTAGGATATTGTCAAAACTGTACATTTTCTTCTCTCTTGCTCTTATCAAAACTAAGTCCAGTGCCCAGAGGTCAATATCTGATTCCCTATACTATAAAGACAAAGGGGTATTACAAGGTTAGTCAGTTCAGCAGGCTGAATTACTGGTGCTCACTCAGGTGTGGGTGTCACTTGTGGACCCACTACACATAGTTAAAGAAAGCAACTCATCTAGAACAATGAAGACCTGGTCTTCGAAAATTCATCTAGACCATCCTCTCTGAGAAGCCGTTTAGAAATGACAGGGGCCAGCTGTTTTAATTAATTCACAATTAAATATCTTCCAAGTAATGAACCATAGTTGTACATTTCCATGAAAGATTTCTCTTCTTTATTTTTCTTCCTTCCTTCCTTCCTTTGTTCCTTCCTTTGTTCCTTCATTCCCTCGTTCCTTCCTTCCTTCCTGTATCTTTCTTTGTGTCTTTGAATCTTTGTTTCCTTTTTTCTTCCTTCCTTCTCTCTCTTTCTTTCCTTTCTTTTTCTTCCTTTCTTTTTTTATTCTATATATTCTTTATTTACATTTCAAGTGATTTTCCTTTCCTGGATCCCCCCTCCCCAAAAGTCCCATAAGCCCTCTTCCCTACCCCTGTTCCCCAATCCAACCCTTCCCACTTCCCTCTTCTGGTATTCTCCTACACTGCTGCACTGAGCTTTTCCAGGACCGGGGGCTACTCCTTTCTTCTTCTTGGGCACAATTTGATATTTGCATTGTGTCTTGGGTATTCCAAGCTTCTAGGCTAATATCCATTTATCAGTGAGTGTATATCATGAGTGATCTTTTGAGCCTCGATTACCTCACTTAGGATGATGTTCTCCAGTTCCATTCATTTATCTAAGAATTTCCTGAATTCATTGTTTCCAATGGCTGAATAATACTCCATTGTGTATATATACCACATTTTCTGTATCCATTCCTCCATTGAGGGACATCTGGGTTCTTTTCAGCTTCTGGATATTATAAATAGGGCTGCTTTGGACATAGTATGTATCCTTATTACATGCTGGGGAATCCTCTGGGTATATGCCCAGGAGTGTTATAACGGTGTTCTCTAGAAGTATTATTCCCAGTTTTCTGAGGAACCACCAGACTGACTTCCAAATTGGTAGTACCAGCTTGCAACCCCACCAGCAGTGGAGGAGTATGCTTCTTTCTCCAAGTCTTTGCCAGCCCTTGTTTTCTCCTGACTTTTTGATCTTAGCTATTCTGACTAGTGTGTGGTGAAATCTCAGGGTTGTTTTGATTTGCATTTTCCTGATGACTAAGGATGTTGAACATTTCTTTAGGTGCTTCTCAGCCATTCAATATTCCTCAGGTGAAAATTCTTTGTTTAGCTCTGTACCACCTTTTTAAAGGGGGATATTTGGCTCAACCAGAGTTGTACAAAAGCTTTCTTTTCTTTCTTTTTCTTCCTTCCTTCCTTCCTTCCTTCCTTCCTTCCTTCCTTCCTTCCTTCCTGTATCTTTCTTTGTGTCTTTGTTTCTTTGATTCTTTGTTTCCTTCTTTCTTCCTTCCTTCTCCCTCTCTTTTTCTCCTTTCTTTTTCTTCCTTTCAAACCCTCTCCATTTTTGGAGATAGGGTTTCTTTGTGTAGAACTGGCTGATCTTCACTTTGGTTTTTTAAAATTTTGGCCAAATCGAACCCAAAAACACATCAAAACGATCATTCACCATGATTAAGTAGGCTTCATCCCAGGGATTCAGGGATGGTTCAATATACGAAATCAATCAATGTAATCCACTACATAAACAAACTTAAAGAAAAAAAAACACATGGTTACTTCATTAGGTGCTGAAAAAACATTTGATAAAATTCAGCACCCTTTCATGTTAAAGGTCTTTTAAAGAACAGGAATTCAAGGCCCATACCTAAACATAATAAAAGCAATATACAGCAAACCAGTAGCCTACATCAAACTGAATGGAGAGAAACTTGAAACAATCCCACCTAAAATCAGGGACTAGACAAGGCTGCCCTCTCTCAAGTTCTAGCCAGAGCAATTAGATAACAAAAGGAGGTCAAAGGATACGAATTGGAAAGGAAGAAGTCAAACTATCACTATTTGCAGATGATATGATAGTATACATAAGTGACCCAAAAAAACTCCACCAGAGAACGCCTGCAGCTGATAAACAACTTCAGCAAGGTGGCTGGTTGTAAAATTAACTCAAGTAAATCAGTAGTTTTCCTATACTCAAAGGATAAACAGGCTGAGAAAGAAATTAGGGGAATGACATCCTTCACAATAACTATAAAAAAATATAAAGTATCTTGGTGTGACTCTAACCAAACAAGTGAAGGATCTGTATGACAGGAACTTCAACTCTTTGAAGAAAGAAATCAAAGAAGATCTCAGAAGATGGAAAAAATCTTCCATGTTCTTGGATTGGCAGGATTAATATAGTAAAATGGCCATCTTGCCTAAAGCAATCTACAGATTCAATGCAATCCCCATCAAAATCCAAACTCAGTTCTTCATAGACTTAGAAAGAGCAATTCTCAAATTCATCTGGAATAACAAAAAACCCAGGATAGCTAAAACTATCCTCAACAGTAATATAAATTCTGGGGGAATCAGTATCCTTGACCTCAAGCAGTACTACAGAGCAATTGTGTTAAAAACTGCATGGTATTGGTACAGTGACAGGCAAGTAGATCAGTGGAATAGAATTGAAGACCCAGAAATGAACCCACAGAATTATGGTCACTTGATTTTTGACAAAGGAGCTACAACCATTCAGTGGAAAAAAAAGATAGCCTTTTAAACAAATGGTGCTGGTTCAACTGGAGGTCAGCATGCAAAAGAATGCAAATTGATCCCTTCTTATCTCCTTGTACTAAACTCAAATCTAGGTGGATCAAGAACTTCCACATAAAACCACACACACTGAAAGGATTAGAAATGACACTAGGGAAGACCCTTGTGCACATGGGCATAGGGGAAATTTTCCTCAACAAAATACCAAAGCTTATGCTCTAAGATCAAGAATTGAAAAATGGGACCTCTTAAAACTACAATGTTTCTGTAAGGCAAAGGACATTGTCAAAATAAGAAAACAGCAACCAACAAATTGGGAAAAGATCTTTACCCACATCAGACAGAGGGCCTATATCCAAGATATACAAAGGACTCAAGAAGGTAAACTCCAGAGAGCCAAATATCCCCCTTAAAAATGGGGTACAAAGCTAAACAAAGAATTTTCACCTGAGGAATATCGAATGGCTGAGAAGCACCTAAAGAAATGTTCAACATCCTTAGTCATCAGGGAAATGCAACTCAAAACAACCCTGAGATTTCACCTCACAACAATCAGAATGACTAAGATCAAAAACTCAGGAGAAAGCACTTGCTATACTCGTTGTACCACTCCTGGGCATATACCCAAAAGATTCCACAGCATGTAATAAGGATACATGCTCCACTATATTCACAGCAGCCCTATTCATAATAGCCAGAAACTGGAAAGAACCCAGATGTCCCTCAGTGGAGGAATGGATACAGAATATGTGGTATATTTACATATTGGAATAATACTCAGCCAGTAAAAACAATGAATTCATGAAATTCTTAGACAAATGGATGGAACTGGAGAACATCAAACTAAATGAGGTAACCCAGTCTCAAAAGAACACTCATGGTATGCACTCGTCTATAAACAGATATTAACCTAGAAGCTTGGCATACCCAAGACACAATTCACATATCAAATGATGCCCAAGAATAAGGAAGGAGTGACCCTGGTCCTGAAAAGGCTCAGTGCAGCAGTGTATGGGAATACCAGGACAGGGAAATGTGAAGGGGTGGATTGGGGAACAGGGGGAGGGAAGAGGGCTTGTGGGACTTTCAGGGAGGAGGGATCCCTGAAAGGGAAAACATTTGACATGTAAATAAAGAATATATCGAATAAAATAAAATAAAAATAGAATAAAGACTGATAATAGACCAGATTACACATCCCAACCATTTAATTTTTTTTTGCCAACAATACAATATGGGTAATGTTACTGGGATTGAGTGTAATCCTCAAGGAGAGGCAAAGTTTGGCAAGAGTTCATCACACTATGAAACAACAAATTAAAAAATTAAAAAAGAAGAAAAAGGATGACATGCTACTTGAATGGAGATTAGTAGTCTAAGAGCGACTATGTCAAAAATTTGATTTATTGTTAATTTTCTAAATTTACCACAAGTAGATATTCTCACTAGAACAGATAAACATTTTATTCTCAATAAGCTAGTTCGGGTAAAACTTGCTAAAGATGCAGTATGGCAGGAAGGCACTTTATTGTATTTGGGAAGGGGATATGGTTTTATCTCATTACAGGATGGAAAACAATACTGGCAGCCTGGAGGATGGATCCAAGCAAGGGCCACACAGAACGGTGCCTTACCAGAGGCACAGTCCAAGTAATCCTCTGAAGTTCCTACCAACAGAACTGGCTGAAGTATTAAAGGATCTTACAGCAAAGATGGAGGCCTTGGCTTCTTTACAGGTGCAGAAAAGACAGAGGAGAAGAATTCGTGCTGCTGTTGCCCCTTTACCTACTTGGGGTCAGGTGAAACGGTTAACAACAGACAGGCAAAAAACGCTGACCCATGCGGGTAAAACATCTACTGCAGAACATTTATTCTTATCCACGCGTACTTTGCTTACTGTTTCCTCTGCTGAAGGAAAATGTGCATTATTGGGCTCATATTCCAAATCCACCTTTATTTGAACCATCTATATGGGGGGAAGTTGATATTGTTTTATATACTACCCCTGGCATTTGATCCCCTCCATGGAATAACTACATATTTGAATAGACATGATATACATTTTTCATATGCTGGATGTAAAGAACCAATTTGCCTAGGACAAAAACCATGTCTTGAAATGCAATACTAAAATTGGATTTTACCCGGAATTAACATTACTGGATCTCAAACTCAATTACAGAGATTAATGGCATGGTCTATAAAACAAACCTGGGAAAATATTACTGATGTGGAAGATTCTGTTTGTCCCAGTTCCTGTCAGTTTTCTTTTTTTTTTTTTTAATTTTTTTTTAATTTTTTTATTCGATATAATTTATTTACATTTCAAATGATTTCCCTTTTCTAGCCCCCCCACTCCCCGAAAGTCCCGTAAGCCCCCTTCTCTTCCCGTCCTCCCACCCACCCCTTCCCACTTCCCCGTTCTGGTTTTGCCAAATACTGTTTCACTGAGTCTTTCCAGAACCAGGGGCCACTCCTCCTTTCTTCTTGTACCTCATTTGATGTGTGGATTATGTTTTGGGTATTCCAGTTTTCTAGGTTAATATCCACTTATTAGTGAGTGCATACCATGATTCACCTTTTGAGTCTGGGTTACCTCACTTAGTATGATGTTCTCTAGCTCCATCCATTTGCCTAAGAATTTCATGAATTCATTGTTTCTAATGGCTGAATAGTACTCCATTGTGTAGATATACCACATTTTTTGCATCCACTCTTCTGTTGAGGGATACCTGGGTTCTTTCCAGCATCTGGCAATTATAAATAGGGCTGCTATGAACATAGTAGAGCATGTATCCTTATTACATGGTGGGGAGTCTTCTGGGTATATGCCCAGGAGTGGTATAGCAGGATCTTCTAGAAGTGAGGTGCCCAGTTTTCGGAGGAACCGCCAGACTGCTTTCCAGAGTGGTTGTACCAATTTGCAACCCCACCAGCAGTGGAGGAGTGTTCCTCTTTCTCCACACCCTCTCCAACACCTGCTGTCTCCTGAATTTTTAATCTTAGCCATTCTGACTGGTGTAAGATGAAATCTTAGGGTTGTTTTGATTTGCATTTCCCTAATGACTAATGAAGTTGAGCATTTTTTAAGATGCTTCTCCACCATCCGAAGTTCTTCAGGTGAGAATTCTTTGTTTAATTCTGTACCCCATTTTTTAATAGGGTTGATCGGTTTTCTGGAGTCTAACTTCTTGAGTTCTTTATATATATTGGATATTAGTCCTCTATCTGATGTAGGATTGGTGAAGATCTTTTCCCAATTTGTTGGTTGCCGATTTGTCCTCTTGATGGTGTCCTTTGCCTTACAGAAACTTTGTAATTTTATGAGGTCCCATTTGTCAATTCTTGCTCTTAGAGCATACGCTATTGGTGTTCTGTTCAGAAACTTTCTCCCTGTACCGATGTCCTCAAAGGTCTTCCCCAGTTTCTTTTCTATTAGCTTCAGAGTGTCTGGCTTTATGTGGAGGTCTTTGATCCATTTGGATTTGAGCTTAGTACAAGGAGACAAGGATGGATCAATTCGCATTCTTCTGCATGCTGACCTCCAGTTGAACCAGCACCATTTGTTGAAAAGGCTATCTTTTTTCCATTGGATGTTTTCAGCCTCTTTGTCGAGGATCAAGTGGCCATAGGTGTGTGGGTTCATTTCTGGATCTTCAATCCTGTTCCATTGATCCTCCTGCCTGTCACTGTACCAATACCATGCAGTTTTTAACACTATTGCTCTGTAGTATTGCTTGAGGTCAGGGATACTGATTCCCCCAGATTTTCTTTTGTTGCTAAGAATAGTTTTAGCTATCCTGGGTTTTTTGTTGTTCCAGATGAATTTGATAATTGCTCTTTCTAACTCTGTGAAGAATTGAGTTGGGATTTTGATGGGTATTGCATTGAATCTGTATAGTGCTTTAGGCAAAATGGCCATTTTAACTATATTGATTCTACCGATCCATGAGCATGGGAGGTTTTCCGATTTTTTGAGGTCTTCTTCCATTTCCTTCTTCAGAGTCTTGAAGTTCTTGTCATACAGATCTTTCACATGTTTGGTAAGAGTCACCCCAAGATACTTTATACTCTTTGTGGCTATTGTGAAGGGGGTCATTTCCCTAATTTCTTTCTCAGCCTGCTTATCCTTTGAGTATAGGAAGGCCACTGATTTGCTTGAGTTGATTTTATAACCTGCCACTTTGCTGAAGTTGTTTATCAGCTGTAGGAGCTCTCTAGTGGAGTTCTTTGGGTCACTTAAGTAGACGATCATGTCGTCTGCAAATAATGATAGTTTGACTTCTTCCTTTCCAATTTGTATCCCTTTGATCTCCTTATGTTGTCGAATTGCCCGAGCTAGTACCTCAAGTACAATATTGAAAAGATAAGGAGAAAGGGGGCAGCCTTGTCTGGTCCCTGATTTCAGTGGGATTGCTTCAAGTTTCTCTCCATTTAGTTTGATGCTGGCTACCGGTTTGCTGTATATTGCTTTTACTATGTTTAGGTATGGGCCTTGAATTCCTGTTCTCTCCAAGACTTTAAGCATGAAAGGATGCTGAATTTTGTCAAATGCTTTTTCAGCATCCAATGAAATGACCATGTGGTTTTGTTCTTTGAGTCCAGTCAGTTTTCTTATGTTAGGCAAAAATACCAACCGTTTATTTGGAAAACTTCTGTAAGTACCTGTGGAAAGATTATTCAAGTTTGTTTGGCAAATTGGGCCCCTTTTGGATAATTTATAAATACTTGTTCAGAATAGAATATTACCACTTGTGATTTGTTTAATGTTACCAAGATGAGTGGCAAGGAGAATGAACAAGTGAATGGGAATCAACTCATGGAATGGGTGATGGAGGAATAGCCAATACTCTATGTGCTCCTCTGACAAGCTCTGCTGCATTTCAGACTCATCTATGGAAAGATGTTGCTGCTCTGAAGGAAGTAGTCCTTGCTGATGGAAGTTTTTCTGCAACTGCACAGTCTGCTTCTTGATATAGTTTTACTACATTTAAAAAGGACAATCTTACAATGTGTATTCCCATGTCTTATTTATTTCTAGGTAATTCTCCAAGGGAATTTTACCTTGGAGAAAGTAATTCAACGCTTTAATTGTATGGTGTATTCTTATATCGATGCATCTATTGAATTTAATTATACTTCTGATTCTACCATGATTATTCAACAAAGATTATTTATTTGGCTGCCTGTTAATCTTGGAGGGTCCTGGTCTACAGATCCATAAAACAATGTTGTTATAGATTGTTTAATCACCTCTCAAAACAAAACAAACATTTGATTTAGATAATTGTAGCTACACTTTTGAGTCTCATAGCAGTAGAAACCATGGCACAAATTTCAGGTATTGCTTTGAAAACATCTTTACAAATGAAATATTTTGTTGAACAATGGCTTAAAGATTCACATGAACTGTGAACGAAGCAAACTAAAATAGATATGTCTTTACAACATCAAGTTGACTTTCTGAAACATACTGTAGAATGGCTTGCCAGAAAGATGTTAACAATAGGAAGGCATATAAATCTAAGATGTGATTGGAATTCAACCATTTATTGTATAACAGAATATACTTTTAATGAATCTCAATATGACTGGCAGTTCTTTCAAAATTATTTAGAAGGCAATGATAGTGCTGCTGAAATCATTAATACACTGAGATATGATATTCAGGCATCATTTGGTAACACATTTAGAAGATAGCACACCTGAAGAGATTGCTAAATTGTTTACTGATCAAGTAGCAGGTTAGGATCCTAAAGCATGGATTCAAAGCATTGGGCATAGCTTTGGACAAGGTGGTGTTGCCCTTATAATTTATTTATTGATAATTATTGTGTTATATCTTTTATGTATTAAACCTCAGCAGAGCCACTTGGCCATCATGTGGAGGGTTTTGCTTTAAAAAAGAAAAAAAGGAAGGAATTATTGAGAATTAGAGATGTAGCTCCTATACAGGGTTAAGTAAGGACTGGTAAAAGGCTCAAGCAAAAAGGATGGAATGCCGACCAAGAGAAGAAAATGTTTTTCTCACTTGGCCTAAACAATGCCCTGCTATGTCCTGCGTTTTGGGAAGCAGCTCTCAAGGTTCTTCAGCACAGATGGTTAAATTTAAGAAAAGAAGGACGTTATTAAAATGTTTAGGTAAAGCTGTCATTGTTTTAGTCTAGAAGTTGTTATTCTTCATTTGCTGGGTATGACAGTCTTAGAGTTTCCTCTGTCAGAGGCATTTTGAGGTAATGCTTTCATCATGTTATAAAAACTTCAATAAACAGGCTAGAGGCATGCAATTGCTTCTGCCTTGCTATGCATCCCCTGTATGTCTTTTGGCAACTGTCACCCAGGGTCCCCAATGCACTAGATATTGTCAGTCATGTCTTCTTGTCATTTATCTGGAGCTTTAATCATGATAAACACATATATGAATTCCCTTCTAAGGTATTAAATTCATCTTCTGTGATTGTTGACTACTGTTGCAATCAAATAGCAGGTCTGTAAAAATTGGTTCCTTAAGTCATGAAATGAAAAGTTCCAGCATAATTCATAGAATATATCCTCACAGACTTTGAAGACTATGAGACGTCAGAGATTCTCCCTTATGTGTTAAGTTTAAATTAACTTGCTTAAGAGACCTTCCTTAGGTTTAGCTTTCTACACTGTCATCCTTAGTTTTCTTTCATATCCTGGACCCAGGTTACACATTGGACAAGTGAAACAGAGAAAGGAAACTAAAACTCTGGTGACTTAGGACTTTGAAAGTACAAAACAAATATCTGGCAAATGTTTAGAATGATATTATCTAGTTTTGTTCATTTCTGAATAGGTAGTACCTTGACCATTAGGCCCACCTGGCAGGACTATATATGTCATGTCAGGCTTTATGGAAGGGAAGGACTTGTTGATTGTTCTCACATTGTGTGGACCACTGACTTTGTTCTTTAGATGCATGCTCACTCCTGAAGAAGCAGGCCCAATTGTAGTCTTAGATTTTCACAATCAACTGTAATAAGGGTTTTCAAATGATACAACTCCCCTTCTAGTCCACCCTCCAAAAATAAAGGAGAAAATATGGTAAGTAGCAGATGGAGAAGTGTGCCTGTTTAGAAGTAATTCTTTGGAGAGATTCCAATGTCTTTTGTCAGGATACCAGCAATCAAGTGCAGTAGTGTTAGGAGTTGTAGTGACTTGAGAAGTTCTCTTTCATGCCTCTCTCAACTTAATGAACATCAGAAATACATGCAAAGAATAAAGCACTGCACAGTTAGTTATCAAAGTGTGGCACCATGACTGTCTATTGAATCCTATTTATACTCTTTCTAAACATCCCAATGTCCTCACATGTGTAGCCTCAGCAAAACACCGTATGAATCTGTGTCATGTGATACAACCAGAAAATTCCACTTCATATCCCCCTTTTGTTTATTTTTCCTAACATCAATGATCTATGAACCATCGAGGATCTAAAAGCAGAAGTAGAAACAACTAAGAAATCTCAAAGGGAGACAACTTTGGAGATAGAAAACCTTGGGAATATATCAGGGGCCATAGATGCAAATATCAAAAACAGAATACAAAAGATAGAAGAAAAAAAATCTCAGATGCTGAAGATACTTCAAGTCTCTGGAGAGGGAAATTGAAGAAGTCCTCAGAAAATGGAAAAGTCTTTCGTGCTCGTGGATTGGCAGGATTAATATAGTAAAAATGGCCATCTTACCAAAAGAAATCTACAGATTCAGTGCAATCCCCATCAAAATCCAAACTCACTCTTTCATAGAATTAGAAAGAGCAAATCTCAAATTCATCTGGAATAACAAAAAACCCAGGAGAGCTGAAAATATTCTCAACAGTAAAAGAACTTCTGGGGAAATCAGTATCCCAGACATCAAGCAATACTACAGAGCAATAATGTTAAAAAACTGCATGGTATTGGTACAGTGACAGGAAGGTAGATCAATGGAATAGAACTGAAGACCCAGAAATGAACCCATACACCTATGGTCACTTGATCTTCGTTCAATAAAGGAGATAAAACCATCCAATTGAAAAAAGATAGCCTTTTCAACAAATGGTACTGATTCAACTGGAGGTCAGCATGCAGAAGAATGCAAAAAATGATCCATTCCTGTCTCCTCCTAGTAAGCTCAACTCCAAGTGGATCAGTCTCCTATGTCCTTATAAGCTCTTTCCCATATCCATTTCCAGTATCTTCCTCCTGATCAGTACCACCTTGACTCTGGTCTCTGTCCCTAGCAATACATGGGATCTTGGGATTCATTAGCATCTGTCATCTGTTGAGTGTGGGGTAGGGGGAGGGAGGGAGGGAAGGAGGGGGGGAAAGAAATGGAAGGGAAGGAAAAGAAAGGAAAGGAAGAGAGGGGAGGGGAAGGGAAGGAAAGGGAAGGGAAAAAAGTTAAGCAATGTGAAGAGAAGAAGAGAGAAGAGGACAGGAGAGGAGAGGAGAGATAGTAATCCAAATGCAACAGCCTGGTGTAGTGGCACACACCACTCATCCCAGAACTTGGGAGCCAGAGACGGGTGGATCTCGGAGTTCAAGGCCATCCTGGTGTACAGATTAAGTTCAAGGAGAGCTACACAGTGAAACCCTGCCTTGACAGGCCAATATGTAAAGAAAAGAGAGCTGGGCAGTGGTGGGGCGTGCCTTTAATTCCAACACTTGGGAGGCAGATGCATGCTGATTTTGGAACTTGAGGCCTGCCTAGTCTACAGAGTGAGTTCCAGGAAGCTAGGGCTATACAGAGAAACCCTGTCTTGAAAAACCCAAAATGAAAGAAAGAATTAAAAACAAGAACAGAAAGAGAACGTGTCTCTTTTGCTATTCTTTTAAATCGTGCTTTCTGTTGACATACAAAAAGATTTCTTTTCATTGTGATTTTAGGGGGTTTTTTTTGTTTTTGTTTGTTTTTCATGCCCCATTCCCCCACTGTCCTTCCTCAGGGTGCCGTATCTCATTGGACATTGTATCTCTGCAGTGGATGAGGCGGCCTCTAAGATCAGTGTGTGGGGTCTGAGCAAGGCAAGCGGGACAGAAAGCAGTCAAATTGTCAAGCGCACAGACAGAGCTCCACCGTGAGACCCTGCCAAAGAAGGGGGTGGGTGGGGGAGGGGCAGAGGAGTGCCACAGCTGCACAGAGAAACTGCCACTGTGGAGTTTAGGCAGGGAGACGGCTGGGGGGGGGAGGGGCACCTGCCAAGACTGGCGCTCAGGTTAGATCTCAGAACCCACAAGCTGAGAGCACTGTCTCATGTAAGTGGTCCTCCAACCTCCACAGGCATTGTGGCCTGTGCGACTACACACACACACCACACATTTTTCTTTGGTTTTGGTTTTTTGGATTTGGTTTTTTCGAGACAGGGTTTCTCTGTGTAGCCCTGGCTGTCCTGGAACTCGCTCTGTAGACCAGGCTGGCCTCGAACTCAGAAATCCGCCTGCCTCTGCCTCCCAGAGTGCTGGGATTACAGGCATGTGCCACCACCGCCTGGCTTTTCTTTGGTTTTGAAGACAAGGTTTCTCAGTGCAGTCTGGCTGCCCTGGACCTCACTCTGTAGACTAGGCTGGCCTCAAACTCAGATTGGCTTGCCTCTGCCCCCTGGGTGCTGGTGTTAAAGTATGTGCCACCCCTGGCCAACCAAAGATAAATTTAAAAAAGAAACAATGTTGAGCCCTACTCAGGACCTTAGGCACTAAGGAGCCACTACAGGACCTAGAGCTCTAGAAGCAACATTATCTACACATATTTTATTTTGGGGGGCTGGAGAGATAGCTTAGCAATTAAGACCACATATTGCTCTCCCAGAAGACCTAATGACCTTCCAGCACCCACATCAGTCATCTTATTCGCACCTAACTCCTGTTCCAGGGCATCCAATACCTTCTTCTAGCCCACTAGGGCTTCAAAGTGTTCACACACACACACACACACACACACACACACACACACACAATTTTAAAATAAAATATTGACCAAGCATGGTGGCCCATACCTTCAATCCCAGTACATGGGAGCACATGTTCAAGGCCAGCTTGGTCTACATCAGTGGTTCTCAACTGTAGGTGACCACCTGGGCTGGATCTTAGGAAGCCACCATGATAGGATAGAACAGACTTCTAAACATTGACCTCTGACTGTCACGTGCATGGCTGCACTTACATACGACCCACCTCTCTCCAACCAACCCCAGAAATGTACTGCTAGCAACTGTGGAAGCTTCAAGTCTAAGATCAAGCTGTAGATGTGGTGTCTGCTGAGGACATCAAGGATACATGTCTGTCCTGTATCCTCACACGGTCACAAGGTGGGATGGGAGAGGGTCTTGGAAGCAAATTATATGTGGAGGAGGATTGCACCCATGTGCACATGCTGAGACATGTTGCTTTATCAGTTTCTGCCCTATTCCCTTGCGACCGACCAGGCCTCTCACAGAAACAGGAGCTAGGCTAGCAGTCACCAAGCCCGGCAATCTCCCTGCCTCCACCCACAGTGCTGGGGCCAAGGCATAGCCTCACCTGGCTTTCTCAGAGGGTGCTAGGGGTTGAACCAAGACAAGTGTCCCTCCACACTGGCCTAGGTCCCCAGCCCCCTCTCAGAAGTATGATGGGGGAGGCACTAATCTCAGTCATGAGGGCCTTGCCCTTTTGCCCTATCCCTCCAACACTTACATCTAATCTAATCACCTCTGGGTTTAGAGCTTCAACAGATTATCTTAGGAGGAATGTGTCCACTAAAGTTCCATGTCCCATGTGAATTGGTCACCTGAGTGGCTCTGAAGTCCCTTGGAAGGCTTTGTATTCTAAGAGCAGAAACATCCCTTCTGAAGGGTAAACTTGGGATAAGGAACTGGGCCTTTGCAGCTCAGCAATCTGCACCACCACCACCACCACCACCCCACCCCACCCCACCCCCGGGGGGCTCCACCCACAGCAGGTGGAGAGGCCACAGATGTGCATTGCCCCCAGCTCAGATCAAAGTGATACACTCACTCACACCTGCATGACCAACTGTTGCCATTCAAAACAGGAAGAGGCACCAGTGCATCTAGAGCCCCACGGCCAGGCCCCGCCCCCATCGCTCTGACACAATGGGCTCAATCTTTCTTTGCTCGCTTTGCTACAGAAATATTTCTGGAAATACCCAATTCATTCCTCGAGGTCTTTTTGTTGTTACATTCGTGTGTGTGTGTGTGTGTGTGTGTGTGTGTGTGTGTACATGCACAGAGTCTTCTAGTGCACAAAAACGCAGGCATCCATCCACTCATGCCACAGCACACATGTGGATGAGGCTCAGATCAGCCTTGGCAGAAAGCACCTTCACCCACTGAGCCACCTCACCAGCCCTTCCTTTTGTTTTTTCACTGCCAGGTACAGAAATTTACGCATTCAAGGGAAGGGTCCCGCCACTGATCCTCGTGCTGGGAGCCCATCTCAGAGTCTTGGCCTTTCCTGTCATCCCCTAGCTGTCCTCACATTTTGTCTGTTCACCTCTCAGACTTCTGAGGTGAACAAGTGTCTATATCCTATGTCATAACCCTGGCTCAGCACCTGAGAGGCTCTGAAATGATCCCAAGGACATGGTTTTGTTTTGAAACGGGGTCTCACTCTTCTGTTCTCCAGGCTGACTACAAACCTGCCTGGCTCACAAGCATGCTGGCTAGCTCTTCAGTCCCCTGCCACAAAGCCCAGAACCTAGAAAGGTGCCTGGGGAGGAGGGGGGGGGCTGGGAGGTGGCTCCCGGTAGAGCATTCCCTTACCCGGCTTCTGTCCTTAGCATCCTGTAAGTGAGGAGTGGCGGTGTACACCTAAAATTCTAGCACTTGGGAGGTAGAGCAGGAAGGTTAGGAGTTCAAAGTCATCCTCAGCTACCAATATATTTCAAGACCTCCTGTGTAAAAAATAATGAATAGCTTGGCAAGCTGGCTCAGTGGATACAAGCACTTGTCACCAAGCCTGAACACTTAGGTCTGATCCCCAGGACCCACAGGATAGGGAAGACCTAACTCCCAGTCGTCTGTAGCCTCCACACCTGTACTTTAATACACACACAAACACAAGATGAGTATGTGTAATACAAAGGCTAAGTAAGTACTAAAAACTGCCTTTGAGTAACAGGTGCTGGGCAGGGACAATCCTTGTTAAATAAATGCAACACACTTTGAAAAACATTATTTTTCTTTAATAGTAAAATTTATATGCTGTAGAAAACTTGAAAAGGCAGGATACAAAATACAGTAAATATGATTGAGAACCTTTTAGAAAAGTAGGACAATCCAACACCATGCTCCTGCCCCTGACCTCCACATTTCTCAACCATGTAGGTAGAAAACCAAGCTGACTGCAGAGTCCTGAACCCCATGCACCTACACCTGACCACTCCTGAAAATAAGCCCTAAGTGTCTCTGGGGCCTGTTAAGGCTTCCCAGGGCTCCAGTGTGGCCCAACAGCACAGCAGTGCTTGTCTACCATACCTAGGGCCATGGGTTTGAGTCCCAGGTACTGGAAAAAAGAGGGGGGTGGGGTGGAGGGGGTAAAGATTTTAAAATGAATCATGAGGTAGCTATGATGCTATTCCTAAATGTGTGAGCTGGATCTTTCAGAGGCCTGATGCCAAGTCTGAGGTGACCCAGATTACAGACAACCTCAGCTCAGGAAGCCCCAGGGTCCCAGCTTGCTTTCCTTGAGACCCCCCAGTTCCCTCACGACTGATTAATTTACATGTTTCAGTTTCCTTGGAAGGTCACTTTCAAAGCTCGGTTAGGTTCCAGAGGTGGATGGGTGGTGCCCTCACATCCACCAATCCATGGACTCTTTGGGACAGGCCCTGACAATAACTCTGCAGTGGGGCAGGCCCTTGCACAAGATCTTCTCTGCTTCCTGGCCCTCCCAGCCCAGCCCTTGCACCTCAAGCACTCTGAGCTTAGGCATGGTGAGACAGGAGGACACAATCTGAGTGGGTGTGGGCATTTCTGGGGTGATAAGGGGGCCCTGTAAGCACACACTCTCCAGGACAGGCATTCCCTCCAGGAAGACCAGGCCCTGGGCTGAGAGGCCCCCAACGGTCAGCCGAATCTTGCGCAGGTCTCGGAGGTGACGGCTGACGGCCAGCAGGGTGCTGTCAGCTGACAAGGTGCAGCCCAGCACTTCCAGCCGTTGCAGGTAGCTGAGCTCCTGCAGGCTGGCATCCAGCCCGGTTTCAGTGACCCGGTAGGTGCCACCCAGCACTAGCGAGCGCAGGGCTCGGAAGCGGGTAAGGCCCTGCAGGTGCTCATCGCGGAAGGCCGGCACTCGGTCTAGCACGATGCATTCCAGCAGTGGCAGCACCGTGGGGTCCTGCTCTTTCTGCAACCAGATCATCGAGATTTCGCAGCTGTGCAGCTCCAGGGTCCTCAGTGTGCTGGGCAGGCTGGTGATAGGCACCATGCTGAGGTCAGCCACGTGCAGGCACAGGCGCTTCAGGTTGGGGCATTTCTGACCCAGGGCCCGCATCAAGGCAGGGGACAGCTGTGGGGCCTGAGAGCCAGAAAACAGGTAGCCACCCATGCGCAGTGAGTGGAGCCGGGATGCCATGTACCGGCGCAGGAGGTGCCACATGACTTTCGGCCGCATCTGTAAGAGCCAGAGATTGGGGTGACTGGGTGAGAGGTACGGGGAGGGGGGCCTCCCCAAAGACTCATCAGACTGGTGGCTGACATGCCTGGTATCTGGGTTCTGATGTCTCCCTGGAATTCTGTTCTTCTATGAGCTTCCTTCCCTAGAGAAAAGCAGTTTCTTTTGCTGGGTATCAAGACGCAATGCCTTAATCCCGGCCAGCACACAGGGAGGCTGAGGCAGGAGGATCCAGAGTTCTGGCCAGCCTGTCCAGACCACCTGGAAAGCTCCAAGTTCAGTGGAAGACCCTGTCTCAAAACAAACAAAGCAGTCCAGAATTGTGGTGTACACCTTTGCAGTTGGGTGGGGAACAGCAGAGAAACATGAGGCTCTCTCTAAATCCCAGGCCAGTCTGGTCTACACAGCAAATTTAGGCTACATAATGAGATCCTGTTTCAAAGAAAAAAAAAACAATTTACATATATATATATATATATTTACATATATATATATATATGGATACAAACGTGTGTGTGTGTGTGTGTGTGTGTGTGTGTGTGTGTGTGAGAGAGAGAGAGAGAGAGAGAGAGAGAGAGAGAGAGAGAGACAGACAGACAGACAGACAGACAGTGACAGAGATAGAGGGGGTGAGGAAGATACCCTACACTGATGTGTGGCTTCTGCATGTTTGTTTGTGTGTGTGTGTGTGTGTGTGTGTGTGTGTGTGTGTGTATGGTTTTTGGATTTGGTTTTTTTGGAGACAGGGTTTCTCTGTGTAGCCTTGGCTGTCCTGGAACTCACTCTGTAGACCAGGCTGGCCTCGAGCTCAGAAATTCGCCTGCCTCTGCCTCCCAGAGTGCTGGGATTACAGGCGTGCGCCACCACCGCCCGGCCTCTGCATGTTCTTATATGCATATGCATTTGCACTCATGCACTTGTAGGTGCATGCACACAAAAATAAGCTATGCAATTAACAGTAGAGTGCATTTCATTGTATGCACATTCTACCCAAAAGAAAGGGGAAAAGCTAGGTAGAACAAGTGATTCACTGCTTGTGCGGGGATGGAAGTAAGATCTCCCGTGTACTAAGAGCATGCTATACTCAGTTCATAGGTGTCATCAAAAACACAGGGCCACATACAGGCCAGGAGAACATTGTAGCACTGAGTCACAGTTCTGGGCCTTTTCTGTATTTGTATTTCGAGGCAGGGCCTAGCTAAATTGACCAGGCTGGACATGAATTTATGATCTTCTTCCGTCCACCTCTCTAGTAACAAGCCTGTACTAGGCCCAATCTTATGGTATAAAAAATTTTGGGCCACTTTTTGACAAAGAAAATAAATCTTTTTTAAAAATATTCTGTGCAGTTGCTAGAGAAATGGCTAGCTCTTTTGAACGGTGTCTTAATTTATGATTTTCTCTATTCTATTACTTTCGCTGGACGTAGTTAGTTTACACATACCATTAGTCCCAGCACGAGAAGGAAGAAGCAGGCAGAACTCTTGAGTTCAAGGCCTACCTGGTCTACAGACCAAGCTCCAGGACAGCCAAAGCTACACAGAGAAACCTTGTCTCAATAATAATAATAGTAATAATAATAATAATACATTTTTTTCATGGAACTGTTACATTTAAACGCATATTTGAGAAAGCCTAACTCTGTCTTCTCAGTACAGAGTCACTCATATCTGGCTCCAGAGTACATTCTTATCTACTCTGAGGTAAGTTATATTTTTGCATTGACAGATGCTATCTCAAAACATCAAAAAATAGCGATCGGGGATGTGACTGTGCTAGTGAGGTGCTTTGGGCTAGCGTGGATTTGGTCCCCAGCACCACATGAACTATGTGATGGCAGATACACCTGTAATCCCAGTACTCACGAGGAAGAGGTAAGAGGAGCAGAACCTTCTGTCATCCTTGGCTACACAACCAGCTGGAAGCTATTTTGGGATACATGAGACCCATCTCAAAAACCAAAACAACAACAAAACCAGAAAACCGAAAGGTCACAAGCTTGCATTTATTAAATGCTGGAGACCACACACTGGTCTAAACTATCTCCCTGTGCTACTGGCTAAGTCCTACAATACAGCAGACATGAAGTGCTGCGTTTTTCTTGGTGCTAGGATGGACTCCAGGGCTTCACCAGAGTCTCCCACCAATAGCTCCACAAGCACTATTTTTTTTTTATCTTTTGGTTTTTGAGACAGGGTTTCTCTGTGTAGCCCTGGCTGTCCTGGAACTCACTCTGTAGACCAGGCTGGCCTCGAACTCAGAAACCCGCCTGCCTCTGCCTCCCGAGTGCTGGGATTACAGGGGTGCGCCACCACGCCCGGCCACAAGCATTATTTTTAATCTCATATTTCGATGAGAAGCTGAGGTCTGAGTGTTGCCGAGGAGGTAAAGGCTGGTGCTAGGATAGACACACAGAAATTCTAAGCACGAAGTCACTTAAAAATAAAACCAGCAGGGCAGGGCCCCAGAGCCGGAGAAGCGGAGTTCCAGGTCAGCAGAGCTACAGGAAGATTCTGCCTCAAACAAAAACAAAAACAAAAACAAACAAATCCCCGCGCTCCCCGGCCGGGCCAGGTAAGGCGGCCGCGCTGCACCTCAGCACGCCGGCGGGCGGGCGGCGTCCAGCACAGGCCGGTCAGGAGCGCTCGCGCCAGCCTCGCTTCAGGGGCGGGAAGCCGCTGCGCCGGAGACCCCCACACCAGCAAAAGTCCGGTAAAACGAGAGCCTCGGGACACTGTCAAGACAATGAATAAAGCCGACAGCAAACACACACTAGGAAGCAGCGTAGGCCGCCCTCGGTCCCGGGCGGGAGGACGGCGGCCCGCAGCGCTCCCGTCCCGCGTACCGTGTAGAGCGTCAGGTCGACGTGTCGCCACAGCCACCGGTCGTCCACGAGCTTCTTCCAGCGGTGACAGACCCTGGAGGGGTGGACCGGCCGTTAGAGCGACCCCGGCCCGCCGGACCGGGTCCGCACCTCCTCCGAGCCCAGGCCCGGCTCTTTCCCCTGAGGAGCGGCCGCACCTGGAGATGCGGATCCGGTCGCGGACCGGGAGGTAGGAGAAGATCTCCAAGAGCACCAAGTCTGGGAGGTCAAACAGCGTCGCCATGGTCCGGCCGTCGCGCGCTTCCGTTTCCGGTGGCGGCCAGGCCGCGGTCCCTGTAGGGCGCTGAGGTGGCCGGGTTGGCCGCACCGGCGCGACTTTCCGAGGCCCACCCGCCCGCCGAGAATCCCTGCTTTCCTCGGGAGTGCCTGAGGCCCCGGACCGGCCTGGCGCGGCCTGGCGACCGCTCGCAGCCTGACTGGAGACTGACTAGGTCTGACCGGCTCGGCTGCCGGATGGAACTGGAAATCGGAAAACCTAGAAGTGGCTTGGAAGAGGAGGGGGCTCGAGGCGTGGCCGGGGCCAAGAGGAAAGCCGAGCAGCGAAAGCGGGAGGGGGGCGTGGCGGGAAAGGATGCCTCGGGGGCGTGGCCATGTGCTGGAGCTACATATAGGCAGCAACCGCAAAGGGGGCGTGGCGGGAAAGGATGCCTCGGGGGCGTGGCCATGTGGGGGAGCTACCTATAGGCAGCAACCGCAAAGGGGGTGGGCCGACAGTCCAGAAGGCGTGACTGGCGGGAGACGAGGCGGGCTAAGGCAGGTAGACGCCAAGCAGGCCCAGCAGAGGGCAGCAACACGCCTAGAAGGCGTGGCTCCGACGGGTGGGGAGTGGTCCTGGGGCGTGGCGGGGCCCGGCGCCCCGGTGCCCAGTCTGAGGAAAGCAGCAAACTCCCAAGGTGGGACTCTGGGAGCGAGGGAAAGAGACAGCGACGGAGGGCAGCGGAGGTTGCGAGCGAGCGAGCGAGGCCAAAGTACCGGCATTAGAAAACGCGCCGCGGAGTGGAGGGGTGTGGCCCTGGACGGAGGAGCCTATTGGAGGCTGTCCGCTACAAAGGGAGGGCGCGGCTTCAGGGACGCGACCGGGGCGGGTCTGGAGCTAGGAGACTTGAGCCAGAAAAGGTTCAGGGTTATTGCCAGGGCAGAGATTAGCCTGGGACCAGACCGTATACCCAAGAGGCATGACTTGAGCAGGGAAAAGTTAACAGAGCAGCAAACCCAGAAACCATGAGTTGTGTGGGGAGGGGCTTAAGAACCAGGGGTCCTAGCTGAGCCTGAAGACCAAACTTGTAAAACTTAGCTTAGGCCGAACAAGGTCTGATATAGGCGATGGAATCAAGATCGGACTGGGTGGGCGGCAGAGGGAGAGGCTGGGGGACTTAGGGCAGGGACGGGAGCCCTAAAAGCATCGCTGGAGACAGAAACTAGAGCTAAACCAGGAGCTGGGTGTGCAGCTCAGTGGGAGAGCCCTTGGCTGGTAGCATGCTTAGAAAGCCCTAGGTTCGACCTCCAACACTAAAACAAACAAATACCAAAACAAAACAAGAAAAACAAACAAAACCCACCACTTTTCTGGTTTGTATGCCCGGAGACTCGGGCCTGTGACTCACTCTCCAATATGGGAGTCGAGTAAAGGCTGGAAAGTCTTTTCGGGACGGAAACGAGGCATTGGGAAGAGACTGGAACAGATCTAAGCACTAAAGGCACTGAACAGGACTTGATTCGAAACTGAAAGGATTGGGGGTGAGGGGCCAGCAGGACAGCCAAGCCAAGGGAGGCGTGGCCACAGCTGCAATGGAAAGCAAGAATAAGAATAAGAAAGCCTACACATAAGGATTAAATTTTGTATAAGTCGTATTAGGAAGGCACAAGGCGCTGGGTACTTTTCTTTTTCTTGAGTCAATATATGCTTACCTTGCTAAGAGTCCGGTCTGTTAAGAAGGAGTCGCTCAATAGAGGCGAAACTGGTTGAATTTGAGAAGGGATTCCTCTCCCATCAGCTCTTGCGATTCTGTAATCTGGAGCAATGTGTTCCTTGAAGGTTAAAAACCAAAGCAAAAGATCTTTCTCCGTATGCTATTTCCAACATCTTCGCAGGCAGGACACGGACACGCGGAGTGCGACGCAACATGGCCTCCCGACCAGGATCTGACTTAGTCTTCATCAAGTGCAGTCTGCACCCCTAGAGTCTCTGAAACGGTCACTACGGTCAGAGGGGAAAGGCAAACACGGAGTTTGGGGCTGAGCTTTGGATGAAAGCAGAAAGTCACAGGCCCTGCAGGACTCCATGTCCGCACACCGCAGCCGGATTCTGCGGTACGAGGCGTGTCTGGCTTGGGAATGAATGGTCGATCGCCGCGCCGCTGAGATCCTTTAGGTTTCTTCCTCGATGAAGGAATCTCCAACACCAGTTCCAGCTACGTCGGCTGTAAATCCACTCTTAGCCAGTCTCAGCTCATCCAAACTGCGCAACAGAATCGCAAACCTTGGCTAGACCGGAACCCGGAAGCACCTAAGGGCCGGCGGAAGTTATATCACTTCCGCTTCCTGTTTCCAGCCTTAAATCCGGCTGGGGTTCAGCGTTCGAGCTACAAGTAGTGTCGTCGATAGGTTCGAGCAAATTGGAGGTGAGAAGGCTAAGCGGGGAGGCCCGAGGTCGCGGGAAGCTGCCGAGGCGTGGGAGCCCGGGGTTGCGGGAGGCAGAGCCGGGTGAGTCTGCGCCTGCCGCGGTCAGGGGCGGTAGCGACTGTGCGGCCCCCGCGATTGAAACCCGACTGGGGCTGCGGGCATTTGCGGCTGCTGTTAGGGGAAATGTGACCCGAGAACTCAACCCGTGAAGGGGCTTTGGGAACCTGGGCGACCCCGAACGTCCTGACTCCTGCTTTTCATCCCTCCCTCCTCCCTCCACCCTCCACCCGGTGTAGCACCAGCCACGATGATTGAGGTGGTTTGCAACGACCGTCTAGGGAAGAAAGTCCGCGTCAAGTGCAAGTATCCACCGAGGGGTGACTGGCGGTGGTCGCTGGGGCAGACGGTGGTGTTGATGATTTCAGTTAATGATGCTGATGGGGAGGCCTGATACGCCTTCCACGGCCTACCTTTTCCTTTCATTTACCTTAACTCCTTCGTGCCCAGCACCGATGACACCATCGGCGACTTGAAGAAACTGATAGCGGCTCAAACTGGCACCCGCTGGAATAAGATCGTTCTTAAAAAGTGGTAAGTACGCGCTGGTTAGTATTAGGCTAGGAGGTTTCGATTGGGAAGAGCACCTCAGGCAACCCCGAAGAGGGCTCAGCTTGTTTTCAGGACAGAAGACACCCACCCGTTATCAGCCTCTGTCTGAAAGCTATCTGTCCCGTAGGTACACGATTTTTAAGGACCACGTGTCTCTGGGAGATTGTATCCTTTTCCTGAGGTTCATGAAAGAATCCATGTATTTATCTCGAGTTCTGGTTCTATACTGAAACCTGCACAGAAATTAAACAAGAGGGATATTTGACTTAGAAGGTGCCCAATTGTGACTACTGAGAAAATGGAAACGGGAATTATTTTGTTGGTGAGGAGGGTGGTTGGTGAAATAGTTTAACTTGGCTCAGAAGGATTTTGACATTCAGGTTCAAAATAATTATTACTGAACACCAACCTGAGTGTTGGACGGGAGGTGAAGGTAGAATGTGACTATAGGTGAGGGATATATAGATATAGATAGATAAATACGGGGAGGGGGTCTGGATCTCTTACCTGCAGTCATGTCTGTGCACCACATTCATGCCTGCTGCTGGCAGAGAGCAGAAGAAAGCTTCAGAGTCCCTGGAACCAGCACATGAGGTCTGGGACTTAAAGCCAGGCCTCTGGAAGAGCAGCCCTGCCTGCTCTGCCCCTGCTGAGCTATTTCCAGCCTGAGTATGAGCATTTAAGAAAATGTGTTGTTCTGTGTGTGTGTGTGTGTGTGTGTGTGTGAGAGAGAGAGAGACAGGCGGGGTGGGGGCACTTGGGGGTCTGGCTCTGTATACCAGGCTTTGGTGACAAAAAACTTTGCCTTCTCATTGATCTTTTTTTTCTTCTTCTCCTCCTCCTCCTCCTCCTCCTCCTCCTCCTCCTCAGTGGTCTATAAGGACCACTGAATGTTATTTATAGTTTGAGTCCTTAGATCAGTGCCCATTGCTTTACCCAGGGTTGGTTGTTGTCACAGGAACCAGCTGTGAGTAGATGGAAGGTAAAGTCAGCTCTCAGTAAAATTTCCTTAACACTTGCCTTCAGACGAAATCCACGATGGGATGAACCTGGAGCTCTATTACCAGTAGAGGGGCATCCCCGCCTCCTCCCTGCCCTGCCCTCCCTCTTCCCTGCCCCGCCCTGCCCTCCTTTCTCGTCCTTGTGGACACTGGCATACGTGGTCATTTTTAACAGTTCACATGAATAAAACCTTTGCTGCTGCTTTGCTGCCGCCATACTTGTGTTGTGTGAGAATTGTCCTGCGGGGAGCTGGTGTCCGTACTTAGGTGTGCGGCTCCTTGAGGGGAGCTCAAGGTTGACAGAAGGCTGGGCCTGGGGACGCACACCTGGCATCCCCACACTTGGAACATTTTCTTTCTTGAAAGTCCCGTGTAGACCAGGTTATGAAATGGCTGTATAGCACCAGTGATCTTACTCCTGCCCCCATCTCACAAGTGCCGAGATCGAAAGGGCCTGTCCCACCGTGACCTCAGTTTTGCTCTTAGGTTGCCAGGAGCTGTGGATGCCCGGTGCATTATTTTCATCTGCCCTTCACAATATGGACCACGTTTGGAACTGCGTTTGACCCCTAGAGCCCGAGTAAAGATGCCTAATCTCATCACTGGACAGGTAGAGACAGGAAGGTCACTGGCCTTACTAGCTAGTCTAACTTAACTGGTAAGCTTTAGGCCGAAGACTGCATAAAAGGAAGTAGATTGTTTTCCAACTCAAGGTTGTCCTCTAACAGCCACACTTAGGCACACAGACAGACACACACATACACATTCTCGTAAAACAAATAAACCTACTTGGGTGGCCGAGTAGGAGGATCTTACCTTTGAGACCAAACTAAGCAAAGAGATCTTGTTTGAAAAGTAGTGAAATACTAAAACTGCTTTTAGTGGATATTTTGTTACAGCAGTCAGAAAAGTAACACAATGGGAGACATAGGGAAGTCCTGGTTTTTAAACCTCACTCTATTAGGGGTTTCTAGAGAAACAGCTGGTAGAGTGAATCTATATATATATAAACAGAATTTATTCGAGTGGCTTACAGGTTTTGGTCCAACTGTACCACCAATGGCTGTCTCAGTGGCAAATCCAAGATTCAGTCCTTGGCTGTATACAAAAATCTCATCTGATCTAGGAATTTTCTGAGAGAAACATTACCTCAGCGATTCTCAGCCAGTACAAGATAGTCCTGGATGCTTGAAGCAGAGGCCATGCAAAGGCTCTGAGGTTCCCGTGGGAAGAGCAGCCCTATAAGTGTCAGGTAACAATCACTGAATATAGCAAAAGATTACGTCAAGGCCTTCGTAGTCAATCACTCCAAAGTAAACGCCAGGTATAATGGCTCTTCTAAAATTCCCGCAATGTCTTCCTGTTTCAGAAGACTCATATTTAGGGTGGTCTTCCTACCTTAAATGATTAAATGGAGGAAAAAGGCCCTCACAGGTGTGTTCAGCTTGCTTAGCTTTTAGTTAATTCTAGATGTAGTCAGCTTGACAACCAAGGATAGCCATTACACCCACATATGTAAATAAGCATTTGGATTTAAATTCTCATTAACATTTTCACTTACATGCATGTGTGGGAGGGCAGACATCCATGTACCATAGTGCACATGTGAAAAAGGACAGCTTACAGGAATCAGTTCTCCCGCCTGCTTTGAAGGTCCTCAGGTTGGCACGCAGGTCAGCAGGCATGGCAGCACTCTGACCTCGCTGGCCCTGTAAGTATGTATGGCACAGTACTCTTGTGTCTGTTTCTTTCCAATGCTCAGCTCAAACCCAGAGCCTTGCCCAGTCTAAGCTGGATATACTACCGAGCCGGCTTAGACAGCTTTTCTGTTTGTGTGTTTGAGTTTATGCGTGCACCATGCCATGCCCTGCTTATGGCGGGCAGAGGACTGCCCTGGCTGTCAGTTGTAGCCTTATTTGAGACATGATGTCTTTGTTTTTGCTGCTTGTACTTGAGACTACCGAGGGTTTGGATGACCTAGATGTAGGGTGGGTCTTTTAGTTCAAATAACCCAACCAAGAAAAATCCCTCACAGGTGCGTCCCACTGCTTTCTTAATAGTTAAATCCAGATGTGGTCAAGTTGCCAGCTAAGCTAAGCCGACACAGGAGCTTTTAAGAACTGTCACTGTCTCCCCCTGGCTGTGGACACTGAGTTGCTGATGCTTGTGTGTTACTGCATCCCACTTTGTGTGGGTTCTTCATAGAGACTCAGGACTCCCACAGTTGTGTATCAAGCATGTTCCCTACTGAGACATCTCTCTAAGCTGCATAGCCTTTTTTTTTTTTTTTTTTAAGAAAAGACAGTAGGAAAGCTGGGCTTGTAAAGGTGTTTCTACCTGAGCCTCAAGACCTAAATTCCATCCCGGTGGGCGGAGGCACTTTAATCCCAGCACTTGGGAGGCACAGGCAGGCGGATTTCTGAGTTCAAGGTCAGCCAGGGCTACACAGAGAAACCCTGTCTCAAAAAATAAAAATTAAAAAATGTACAGAGCCATATTGGGGCAGTCATGCTCTTGGTTTGAGTTTGACATTGGTCAAGGACAATCCCTGATTAAAGGAATCTGCCTTTAGGACATAATAGGGAAGTAGGTTAAAGCAGGAATTTTTATCCTTGGGTGGAGTGCTAAGAGTGACTGACTATGGAGTGCTACTTGACTATGGTCAAGGTTAACTTCTCCCAGACGCCAGGATCCTGCTCCACCTAGGTTAAGTTCATTGTTCCTCCAGGTCTAGGAATTCCTAAATTAAGCAGGTGACCCACCCAGCTGCCAGTGCAGTCAAGACAAGGACCTCCAAGGGAAGCTAAACAACTTCCACCAGAACTCAGCCCGGAGTCTGGGGGGAAGGGTTTGCCCAAACTGTTAAAAGGTCTGGCGCCATTAAAGTTTCCGGCCTTGATCAGTGAAACATTGTCTTGGCCCTTCTTCTCTTACCCCCTTCCTCATCCATCCCTCAGCTTCTGTTCCAGCAACCCAGTTCGTAATAGCTGCAGGCAGCTATGGAGTACAACAAAAAAAAAACAAACAAAAAAACCCTAAGTTCCAGCCCTGGGATCCAATTGGAAGGAGAGGACCAACTACATAGAGCTTGTAACAAGGTAAAGGTTTCTCCATCTTGTCTCAGGTGCTGCCATCTTTGGTTTCTACCCCTTGCCCTGAAAACTCCCATGGGAAAACTCCGAATCCTGTTCTACAAATTCAGAGTCAAAATGCTCCCCCCCATAACTGCATGTTCTTAGCTCCTAGGAAGCTGCTTGCTTGCCCCTGAAACTGCTACCAGAATGTAGTTTTCCTGTGTTCCTTACCTTAAAAACACTCCTTGTGATATGCATGTGGGGCTGCTCTGTGGGAAGTGTTCCTTTCCAGGCACTTTCCACCTGCCTTAATACTATCAGCTTGAAATGTCGTCATGTCAGGTGGTCTCTGGGCTTTTACCCCGTAACAGAACTGTTCTCTGACCTCCACCCGCACCAAACCATGACTCAGGTTAATAAACATTATTTGGTCTTGAGGTGAATTTTGTTATTGTTGTTGGTTATGAAGCAGATTCTCTGTATGTGGCCCTGACCTGTTTGACACTTGAATATAGATCTAGCCGGCAATGAACCCAGATAACCACCTACCTCTGCCTCCAGAGTTCTGAGAGTAAAGGCAAGACCACCATACCCTGCATAGAATAAACGATTATTTGTTTGTTGAGACAGGATTTCTCTGTGTATTTAACTCTAACTCTATCTAAGCTCTAACACTCCTGGAACTTCTTTTCTTGACCATCCTGGCCTCAAACTCAAAAATCTGTCTCTGCCTTCCCAGTACTGGAATTAAAATTATGTGCTACCACATCCAGCAAAATAAACATTTTTAATGGAACCTTATGTGAATGCATTGAGTATTTCTGTCTAGGGAGAATGCAGTGATGCTTTTTATCTGGTCTGTATACTTCTGTACTGGTTTGAAATAAGAACGTAGACTTACTAAATCTGTCATGTAATTTTCTTCACTACTATAGTTTGAATTTTGAATTCTAGGTCTGGGTTATTCTCCCACATTTTTTTTTTTTTAGACTGGGTCTTTCTATGTAGCCCTAGGTATCCTGGAACTCAGTGTACAAACTCACAAAGATGTTCGTGTGTCAGATCAGGTTTGGTAGCGAATGCTCTTAGCCACTGAGCACTCTCCTTGGGCCCATGCTTTGCCACTGTAAAGCTGTATCACTGAGGTTAAGCAGTTCATAGCACGTGGTAGAGCCTGGCTTTAAACCCAATCATATCTTGTTTCTAATCCCCTTTCATGAGTTCATGTCACTGAGTGCCATCTTTTGAAGTCACACGGGTCTACACTATTGGTGAACTCATTAAACCCCTCCAAAAATCATTAATTATCCAGGGCCAGCAAGATGGGTAACTTGCAACCAAGCCTGACAACTTTAGTTTTGACCTCTAGAATCCCAAGGTTGAAGGAAAAATCAGATTGCCACAAATTGTCCTCTTGACTACAAAGTTTTCATGACAGTATCCCTTATAAATGTAATCGTTTTTTAAAGGTTTTGTTTTTTTGTTTTTGTTTTTAATTCTTGAGACAGGGTTTCTCTGTAACTCCAGGGGTCCTGGAACTCATTTTGTACACCAGGCTGGCATTGAGCTTGGAGGTCTGATTGCCTCTGCCTCGCAAGTGCTAGGATTAAAGGCATTTGCCACCACCACTAGGCATAAAGTAACATTTTAAAATTCTTACGTGTGTGAATGTTTTGCCTACATGTATGTATGGATGCATACCATGTGCAGGCCTGATGAACTGAAAAGGTCTTGTGGAAGAGCTAATGCTCTTACCCACTGAGCCACCTCTCTAGCCCTCCACAGATCTTTTGTTCGTTCGTTCGTTCGTTCGTTGAGACAAGGTTTTCTGTGTAGCCCTGGCTGTCCTGGAATTCACTTTCTAGAGCAGGTTGGCTTTGAACCCAGAGAACTGCCTGTGTTTGCCTCCTGAGTACTGGAATTGAAGGTATACACTAGCACACTCTTTTCCTCAGACTACCAATTGACTAAAACCGATCCTTGGAGCCGCCCACCCTTTCCTGCTCCCTTTCTTCATCCTAGTGGTAATGCCCTCACCCATCAGTCACCTGCCTAGAAGCCAGGAGGAGCCCCTGGAGAAGGAATAATTCGAAGTAGGTTCTGAAAAAGAGACATGGAAAGTGGGTGAATAGACCAGTGAAATGGTTCGCCTTGCAAAAACCGAAAAGGACTGGTTTCGCTTTGGACATCTGGAAGAAACAGATGGGAAGAGGAGAATTCAAAAGCCAAATTTAGGCTCAGGATAGCCTCTCGGCACCAAGGCAACTGCATTGCTATGGCAACGGCAAAGTACAGCAAAGGTACCGAGTCCCTTAGCCCCAGCCGGCCACTTCCGCGTGGATGCGGGCGGACCTCCAAGAAAGGCTCAAGAAGGCCTGATTGGCTGCCGCAGGAGCCAGTCAAATAAGTTCTATTTTGTAGGCTAAACCCACCAAGAAGGGCGGGGAGCCCTTTTGACGCTTAAAGGGAGCCACTTTCCCTGTTGGAGCATCCAATAGACGTACTTCCAGACAAGCCAATCAGCAGTGCTGTTGGGAACGTGGGCAGAAGGGGAGGGGCGTGTGTAGGGGCGGTCCAGGAGAGCGGGGAGCGTCCAATAAAAAGCTCGCGTGCTCGGGCTGCCGTCCAATTGGCGTCTCCATTGGACAAGCCAATCAGCAGCGGCGCTGGCCGGGCGCGGGGTCAGAGCCGCGGAGGCGGAGCACGCGCTGCGGCAGGAGGGAAGATGGCGGACGAGGAGAAGCTGCCGCCCGGCTGGGAGAAGCGTATGAGTCGCAGCTCAGGTACCTGCTAGGGGTCGCCCAGGGGCCGGGGCGGGGCCTCGCGAGCTCGCGGAAGTTGGGCTCGAGCTCGCCGAGACAGGCTGGTCGCATCACCGTCCTGCTTCGGGCATGGAGATCTGGTCTCCCCCGCGGCATAACGGGCCGGAAAGCCAGAAACTGAGGTTGGAGGTGGGGCAGGTACAGGCGCGCCCCGGTCCTTGCCCACCACTGGGCTCCGGTGCTCTGAGGTGACGAGGCTGCACCTAGGGGCTCCCTTGAGAGGAACAGATCCGGACTCGGTGCAGAGGGCGTGGGCCGCCCTGCTCTGGGTTCTCGGGCAGCATCCGAGACACGTGCCCGCTCATCCCCCTCCCCTTCGGGACCCTGCGACAGTAATGGCTCCTAACCAGGCCAGGTCGACTCTGGGTCAAGCATGGTGCCAAGCTCTTTGGAAGACTTCAGGTTCTTTCCCAAGTCCACGCTGGTGTGGTCTCGCACTCTTCCTCCCTCTCTCTCTCTCTCTACCCCTCCTTTCTTCTCTCCTCCCTCTTCCCCTATCCCCACCTCCACCTCCGTTTCTCCCTCCCTTCCTCCATTTTTCCTTGATTTATTCTCTCCTCCTCCCCTCCCCCTCCCCCTCCGCCTCCTCCTCTCTGTTGATATCATCTTTCAAGAGAGGAATTGTTCTGGGAATGCCCTGGATTGCAGTGATGTATGTATGTATGTATTTTGATCCCAAGAATCCCCTTCTCAGTGTCGGGGGCAACACCGAAAGTAGCCTACAACCATCTCTGGTCGAGCCAAAGTCCCTACAGCCTACAGAGCTCACTCAAAATTCTTAGTTATGAAGCATCAGGGTTCTGGACACTGCATATGTTGGCACTCTCTGAATTAACCCAGCTAGGTTTAATGTGATTCACTTTCCTGGTTTTTATCAAGGTGTAGATGTAGAGAGGTGTTAGACAGAGCCTCATAAAGACAGGTTTCTCGTGAGAGCTCCCCCAAGTGCTGAGATTACAGGTATGCACCACTTGGCCCAATGTATCTGTCGAGGCGGTCTGTATTGATTATAGTAGTAATACTCTACTTAGTGTAAGACAATAACGTGCAAGAGGTTTTTCCTTCCACTATGAGTAGATCGCCAACTCACATCTTCATGCTTGGCTGCAAGCACTTACCCATTGAGCCATTTTCTTTTTTTCCTTTTTAAGATTGTGTGTGTGAGAGAGAGAGAGAGAGAGAGATGAGCTTAGGCTAGTCTTGAACCCTGGGATGACCTTGAACCTCTGGTATTCTACTGGGATTACATCCCAGATTTATGTAGCCCAAGCTGACTTCCAATTCCTGATCCTTGTGCTCCAGCCTCTCAGCACTGGGACTAAAGTTGTGGCCTTTATGCCTGGCTCTGATGTCCTTGTTATCTGTCTCCAGTTCTGCAGATGAGAAGCTGAGGTTCAGGGAGATGGCCTGTTATGAAGGTTTTAGTTGGATTTTTTCCTAGAAGCTTAGCTCCTGTCCAAGCCCCTCCATTCCTAGCATGGGGTTGTGACCTCTGCCATAAACTTGTTTCTAGCTGGGTGTGGTGGTACACAGCTGTATTTCCAGCACTTACACAGAAGCAGGAAATCTAGTCCATGGTTGTCCTGAGCTACATAAACTTTTTTTTTTTTTTTACATGTACAGGAATTAGGCCTGCATGCATATTCCATATACATGCATTACCCATGGAGAAGCCTGAAGAGGGTGTTAGGCACCCTTGGACTAGATTTACAGACAACTGTGAGCCTCTAGGTGGATACTGGAATTTGAACCCCAGTCTGATAGAAGAGCAGCTGGTGAAACTCCCCCCATAGTAAAACTCCTTTTTTCATGCGCGCACGCACACACACACACACACCTCTACACCTGCCCTCTCCCTAGCTATAGACCAATCCCAATTCCTGCCATTTGTTCTCAGTACAACTATGAAAGCCCTTTCATGGGTAACACTCAGCCCTTCTTCGATGCTAGATCAGCTATGTGACCCAGATAGACTCTCAGCCCTTGGAGTATCCAGAACCCACGGACAGGGTCCTTCTCCAAGCTTCTGCCATGGCCCCTTCCTCTTCTTTTCTCTTTTACTTTTTTGAGGCATTCTTGCAAATTTAACCTTTACTGACTTCAAACTGCAGACATCCATCCTCCTGCCTCAGCCTCCCTAGTTGTAGGCATGCAGATATGCTCCACTAAGCCAGACTTTTCCCTCGAGTTTTGATTTGCCATCTCGTTTATGTCCTCACTGTCAACTCAGGTGATTTCAGGGCCTGAGTTGCTGCTTCCTTGCTCTCAGACTTAGGCCACCACTGCAGGGTTAAGAATAGAGCTTTGGGGTGTCTGTCTCTGTTTATGCACAAGACACAATTGCTGCTGCCTCAAGCAGAGGTCGGGGAGGGGGCCTAGGGTTTGTTTGGAATGGAGCGGTGGGTAAAAACAGTTACACTCTTTATCTTTAGGTGATATGTGATCCTGGGACATGAACCTAGAACCTCACAAATGCCAAACAAGCAGTAAACCAGTGAACTAGATCTTCAGCCCACACCATTTGTTTGTTATGTATGCTTGGAATTGGGTCCCATGTAGCCAAGGCTATTCTCAAACTATAGCTGAGGATGCTTTTGAAATCTGATTCTATTTATTTTGTAAAGTGGCACTATGCCATGGTGTATATGTGGAGGTTGGAGGACATCTTGAGGCTGATAGGTTCTCTCCTTCCACTAGGCAAGTTCCTGGAGATCAAACTCAGGTAGTTGGGCTTGGCAAGTCCCTTTACCTGCCGAGCCATCTGGAAGGCCTGGAGGCTGTTTTATCTGAGTTACTGGTTTAGTGTCTGTCTGATACCACTAAAGCATTAGTGTAGTTCTGACAGGTCCTGATGGGGACAGCATCCTCCCAAGCCAGTCCTTACCCTGGCTCTTGGGATGGAGTCCTCCTTGGCCTGGCCCCAGCTGAAGCAGGTGCTGCTCTCCCCAGGCCGGGTGTACTACTTCAATCACATCACCAATGCCAGCCAGTGGGAGCGGCCCAGCGGCGGTGGCAGCGGCAGTGTAGGAGGCGGCAGCAAGAATGGCCAGGGGGAGCCTGCCAGGGTGCGCTGCTCACACCTGCTGGTGAAACACAGCCAGTCTCGGAGGCCCTCGTCCTGGCGGCAGGAAAAGATCACCAGGAGCAAGGAGGAGGCCCTGGAGCTGATCAACGGTAAGCAGGGAGGGGGCAGGGGCTTGGTGGAGGTCCTCTCTCACCTGGGCCAGGGGGGCTATCTCAGTGTCTTTTCCTGTTCCTGTGACAAAATACTCTGACGAGGGCCAGCAAGAGGGTTCAGCAGGCAAAGGCACTTGCTAAAGCTGAGGGCCTAAGTTCCCTTCCAGGATACATGTGGAGAGAGCCCACTCCTGTCGTCCCCAAGCCGACCCCGGCATGTGTACTTTCCTGCCCCAATAAATAAGTAAAGTTTTTAAATGAGGTTGTTTGTTTGTTTGTTTGTTTGTTTTAACTGCTAAGCAGTTTAATAGAGAAAGGTTTGTTTGGGCTCATGTTACAGTTCCAGGTCACAATTTACCACAGCAAGAAAGTCACAGTGAAGGAGCCGGTCACATCACAACATTGTCAGGGACTAAGAACAATGTGCCTTCTAAGACTAAGAACAGCTTGCCTTCTCTAGCTTTTAGAAGAGAATCCCCCGGCAGCCCGTCGTCCGGGTTATTCTAGACTCTGTCAAGTTGGCAATAAGCATTACTCATCACGGGGGGGGGGGGGGGGGGGTGGAAGTCCCACCAGACCCTCCCCCAGTCTGGTCAGCAGTCATTGGAGAAGTACTGTACTGTACTAGGGTTGTAGCTCAGTTGTTAGCATGTTCACCTAACTTACAGAGAGCCTTGGCTTTAGGCTCTAGTACCCTGTGAACCTGGCATGGTCATGCAAATCTGCATGGAGAGAGAGACAGGATCAGAGGTTCTTGCCAGCTGGGGTTGGGAAGACTGCTCAGTGGGCAAAGGTACTTGCCACTAAACTTGAGGGCCTGAAATTAGTGCCTGGGACCTACCTAGTGGAAGAAAGAGCCTGCGCCCCCAAGCTGTGTTCTGATCCCAGTGCAGAAACACATGGTACATATGCACAAATACGTGCTTTTTTTTTTAAGTCCTAGGTCCTACATACTGAGTTCCAGGCCACTTGACGAGCTTATCTTGAAAAGAAGTGCCTATATTGGGATGACCTCTGCCCATGCGGGCCTGCACTCTTTCCTTTCTGCTTGCCAGTTGGGGTGGCCAGGTCTAGAAAGTCAACACCCTGGTTAGGTAGTAGCAATATTTGCTGAGCACCGTGATCTGGGAGATTCAGAGCCTCACTCAAGACTCAGTTTTCTCTTGTGTAAAGTGAGCATTAATACATATTTACCCCAAAGGCCATTGTAGTAATGCAGTGATAGGAGACCGTCTTGGTCAGTGGAAGCCTTCCTGAATGATGATGTCATCAGGAAGAGGCCTGGGCATCTGTCAGTAGGTCTGGAGATAGACCATGGACTGGTAAGCACAGAGCTGGCCCTGTAGAGTGATGGGTCCATTCCCCCCCTCCCCCTCCCCATACAGGGTTTCTCTGTATAGCCCTGGCTGTCCTGGAACTCACTCTGTAGACCAGGCTGGCCTCAGAAATCTGCCTGCCTCTGCCTCCCAGAGTGCTGGGATTACAGGCCTGCGCCACCACCACCCAGCGATGGGTCCATTTTTAACGACCTATTTTTGATAAATAAGTGAGTGTTTTGCCTGCATGTATGTCTGTGCAGCATGTGTGTGTCAGGTGTAAGAGGCATCAATCAGGTTCCTTAAAATTGGTGTTAGGTTTGTCAGCTACTGTGTGGGTGCTGCAGACTAAACCCAGGTTTTTCATAAGTGTAGCCTGTGCTCTTTAACTTCTAATGTACCTTTCAGCCATATGTATTTGGAAATACACACGTCCAAGTGTGGAAGTCAGAGGGCAGTTCCTAGGGGTGGGCTGTCACCCCTGTGAGCCCTGGGGTTGGAACTCAGGTTCAGTCACCTGCTAAGCCATCTTGCTGGCCCTCTGTGTGATGTGTTTAAGATTATTTTATGTGTGTAAGTGCCTGCATGTACACACTACATGAATGCCTGCTGCCCATACAGGCCAGAAGAGGACATCAGATCTCCAGGAACTAGAGTTACAGGCCGTTGTGAGCTGCCATATGTATACTGTAAATGAAACCTGGGTCCTCAGGAAGAGCCAACCAGTGCTCTTCTGCACTGACCCAGCTCTCCAGCTTGTTTGGTTTTTATTGAGGACACAGCTTATTGCAAAGGGACCGGGTGACAGTGATCGGAGCAGTATCTGCCCCCGCTGCTGGCCTTGGCCTAGAGGCACCATCACGTCCCTCCTGCCTTGAGGAAACTGCCTACTTTGGAAGCAGCACCTCTGCATGGCTGCTGCAGCTTCGTTTCTAGCCCTGGCTCTTCCACACCTGCTGGATGGCAGCCAGAAGAAGCCTGACGCCCAGCTGATGTCATTGCCGTGACCTTGTGTGAGACAGCCAAGCTGTGGACAGACCCTGGCTCCCTGTCCCCTGTTCTTTGTCCCTACTCACTGAGGTCCTGAGAGTCCAGGGAGTCCCAGAACCACAGTGTGAGCAGCGCCCTTCCCAGCCCTCAGACCGGCCACCTCCTCTGCTGCGTGATGTCCATCCAGCCTGGTGGCCTGTGACTGTGTCTGGGCCCCTCCAACCAGATCCTTCCTCTGTAGATCACCTGTGTCTGAGAGGGATTATGTAAACATTTTTAGGTTGAGGAACCCCCTTTTGATTCATTCTGTGCCTTAGTCTGAGGCAACACAAAGCTACAAACTTTGTAGTTTAGTTTCTTTCTCACAGTTCTGGAAAAATCTATGCCTCGTGTTTACCCCTAGAGTCACTCTCAAACAACAGCCCACCAGCAAGCCTGCACCTCCTTCACTCTCCCCTGTAGGTTCCCCGTGAGATTGCTTCTCTGGACTTGCAGATAGCTGCTTCTGTTGTGTCTTGGTGACTTTGGTTTGGTTTGGTTTGGTTTGGTTTTTTTGAGACAGGGTTTCTCTGTGTAGCCATGACTGTCCTGGAACTCTCTTTGTAGACCAGGCTGGCCTCAGAGATCCATCTGCTTCTGCCTCCCAGTGCTGGGGTTAAAAGGTACCTTGTCTGTCTTCTCCCTTAAAGACAGCCCAGGCAGGCTTACAATTCCCCGTGTAGCCAGGGGTCACCTTGCACTTCTGATCTGCTCATCTCTGACTCCCAAATGCTGGGACTACAGGTTTGCACTGCTGTCTTTGATTCAGAGATTGAGCCTGGGACCTGGTGCAGGAAGGAGAGCACTCTACCAACTGAGCTGAAGCCTCTTAGCCTGGCTGTGCCCCGTAGGAATAGGTACTCATCATATCACCTCAGGCCTCCTGGGACAGTCAGAGTGCATGCTGGGACACCAGCATGCAGCCATAGCAGAAGAGTGAGCATTTATAGCTGCCCAGGGTTTGTTCTCATCAGCCTTGACTGTGGCAGCCACCCAGTCACCCCTCAGAACGACCTCTAAAGTGAGAGCTCCTGTCCGCCCGTTACATTTCTTTCCTTTACACTTGTCTTTTTGTGTGTGTACAGGTATGCCAGAGCAGGCATGTGGAGGGTAGAGGACACGCTGCAGGAAGAGTTGGCTCTGTTCCTGAGGACAGAGTTCAGATAGTTAGGGATGGCACAAGCACCGTTACCCCCGAACCAGCTCCCCAGGTCATAGGCCAGTCATTTCATGAGGCTCCTAAAGCAGGGTCACACCCCTCCCTTCTCGAGGCCGTTGGATATTGGGTACTCTGTAAGGCTAGGGAGCCACAGAGCAGGGTCAGATCCCAGCAACTGCAGTCTGAAGCTGGGCCTGCCACTCTCCTAAACCTCAGGGGCCGCCGAAGGAAGCATTTAACTGGGGCTGGCTTACCACCTCAGAGGTCGGTCCACTATCACCATGGTAGGAAGCATGGCGGCACAGATGGCTCTGGAGAAGTAGCTGAGAGCTTTACATCCTGATCTAGACACAGACAGGCAGAGTCACTGGCCATCCCTAGTGACACCCTTCCTACAAGGCCGTACCCACTAATCCTTTTCACACAGTTCCATTCCGTGTTGACTAAGCATTCAAATATGTGAGTCTATGGGGCCATTTGTATTCAAGCCACCACAACCCCAAAACAAATAGAGTTCCAGTCTGGGAACTCTGGAGAGGCTGCTCCAAGAGGCAGACCAGAGTCCTGGTGCGGGAGCTGTTGGACAGGCGCTCTCAGAGGAGCCATTTCTTCCCCACCTCCCATCGAGGCTGCAGTTTGTCCTGGAGAAAGCCCAGGGAGTCTGACTCAGCCTGAATACAGACGTCCAGGGAGCGGAAAGCAAGAAATGGCAGTGTCTGTCTGAAGAATAGTGATAGGTCTCCATCTCCTTCCTCATAGATCCGCCAGGAACCCCTGTCCTGGTGGCCCAGGTCTAGAGCAGTGGTCGTTGTCCTGAGTGCTGCGATTACAGGGATGTGCCGTCCAGCTCAGAGCTTTCTCTATCAACTGGCTGTAGCTTGAGAGTGTGTGCTTAAGAGCCCTCTGGCTGTCCTATGTGCATCTCCCTCTGGCCATGGCTACATCTAGGTGACACTGCCTCGGGGCTGGAGCTGGCCAAGATTCCTGGGTGGGTCCTTTGATTCCCCCAGAAGAACACAACCAGACAGCCAGGGCGATGAGAATCAGGAGTTTAGGTCAAGGTTATTGATAGGATTCATTCTGTACAAGGGGACTCTTGATACCAGGGGTGGTTTTTCCAGGCAAGTCACCAGGATGTACAGGTCAAACCACATGGCCCTGTGTATCTGACAGGCTCTAGGCAGTGGTTGTGGTGACAGCCTCTTCTGACCAAGGCAAAAAGAGGGGCGTTGGGGAGCCCTTGATAGACAGGTGTACCCAGGCAGGTTGTAGATCAAACAGCAAGGTGACTGTCATGTACTGCATTCATATAGGGGTGACTCCTTGGCTGTCTGTCGGTCATATTGCCTGCCCCAGGTGTCAGGCATTGGTACCCTAGAGAAGACTGAGGCCCAGAGCCCTCGGGAAGTGGCTGGGTTCCTGGCCCTCCAGGCACTGGTTGTAGCAGCAGTACGTTCCTTGTACAGGCACCAGTAGGGACCCTCAGTGACGTGCACACTGAGTGGCTCACGGCTGGTCAGAAGCCTCTCCAGCTCAGGTGGGAAGTGTGTGCACATCCAACAGCAGCTGTGTCAGGCCACCCTCGGATTCCAGAGGCCCCTGTGGAGCCTCATGTAGATGCTTGGCTGTGACCAACAAACAGTCCAGGAGCTGAAGCAGAAAGGTTGAGGATTCAAGGACAGCCTGAGCTGCATAGGAGGCTGTCTCGGAAATCGAAGGACTGGCCTTGCAGGCTCGCTGCTCAGGTCAGGGTGGCTGCCCCGGGAGCCTCTGCATGCCATGGCTACAAGTTAGACAGAAGTTGGGGACAGGATGTGCCGTCTTGTGTCTGTGTCTAGGGCTTTCGTGCCCACCTCGGGTGCTTCCTAGACCCGGTGCCTGGCAGTCTCCCAGCCTAGCACATGTCTGAATGCGTAACACGGGCTCACATGCATCCACATGCATGGCACTGTGCTCCCAAGATGGGAGTCACGCACACATGCTGCTGTGTCCACTCTCCTGGGCCTAGGTCCTTTAAACTTTTTTACTGTTTGTCTGACTTGTTTTGCTTTGTTTTGTTTTGGTGGGGATTTGGTAAGAGTGTATGAAGGTCAGAAGTTGATTCTTCTACTGTTGTAGGTCCCGGGGATAGACCCCAGATAGTCAGGCTGTGTGACAAGTGATTTTTGTTGTTGTTTTGAGGCTTTGCTTCGGTCACTAGTCCCCTTCTTCCCAGCAGCCCTGGCTTCCTGACCCCGCAGGAGAGTCACAGCCCAGTAGAGCCGCTTTAATGTCTCCTGGGCTCTGCTAATACAGTGTGGGGCCACTGTATGGGCGGGTGCTCACACACTGCCCTTACAGCCTCACCTCAAGGGCCCTTCAATATGTCCCTGTGAGTACTCTGCTGTGCCTCCGGGGTTGCACAGGTGGGGACTCCTGCTGCCCACAGCTGAAGATATCACCAGATGCAGTGCAGGGCTTGGCTGCATGCTAGCTACCTGCACGTCTCCAGAGCCTTGACATTGCCCCAGGAATGGGGGTGGGCAGTCACCTGCTGTGAGGTCCCAGCTCTGTGTCCGGGCCTGAGAAGAGGTCACTGCGTGTGTGGGTGCTTACGTTCTTGTGCACCTGTGGGTGTCTAGCCCTGCTCTTCAGGTCATATTATAGCCGTAGGTGCATAGGGATGGGCAATGGGTTTGCACCCTGGGGACATGCATGTGGGAGGTCTGTGTTCATGGGTGCACAGGATAAGGATATGACTGCTCGGGCATGAAGGTATGGGAGGTGTTGGGGTTGGGGTCAGCATAACCATGTATGGAGCAAGGTGCACAGGTTGTGCAGGTCTGTCCCAGCTCCCAGGAGTGTGCGGTTCTTCCTGCATCCTGTGTGGCCTCTATGTATCTGATGTGGGGCTCTCCTCTTGTGTCCCTACAGGCTATATCCAGAAGATTAAGTCAGGAGAAGAAGACTTTGAATCTCTGGCCTCACAGTTCAGTGATTGCAGCTCTGCCAAAGCTAGGGGAGACCTGGGTGCCTTCAGCAGAGGTGGGCAAGAGCAGACACCGCCACACACCCAGCACCTTCCCTACAGTGTTCGGGGTGAAGGGCCGGAGAAGGAAGGAAGCTCTCCTGCACGGGCCTTCTGGCCCACCAGGTGGCAGCATAGCCCTCGGGCTTCCTGGCCTGTGTTTTTCGTACTGCAAAGGGATATAAAACCTCTTTAGTCTCTTTCCTCCCAGGATCACTGTCCCCCTCACAGGCCCATCAAGGTGACTGCTTTGTCATCGGCATCTTCCAGTAGAGCTATAGGGAGGGATCCCCGAGAACTCCAGCACCTGTGTCCCGGAATCAGCCTTCCCCCTTTGGCAGGTGGGGAAAATGGGCACGGGAAGTCCCCCGGGGCTCAGACCTGCCTGCCAAGGGCAGAGGAAGCCTCTTCCTCCCACCTCCCTTCTCTTCTTTCTCCTTCCTCTTCTCTCCTGCATCCCTTTGGCGTGGGCTGGAAGTGTGAGTTGTGGGCACCTGCCTAGGAGATGGGGGGCGCAAGCCTCTGCTGTCGGCCCTGGCTGCCTCCCTGCAGGATAGATAATGGTCAGCAGGACCCCGGAGAGTTCTTCATGCAGTGCGTCTAAATGGACAGCATAGCTCTGCCCGCTGTCTCTCGTGCTGTCCTTGAGCTCCAGAGCCTCCGTAATGGGCCTGTGGCCCTCAGCTGGCCACAGCTCAGCGCTGCACGGTGACAGGGCTATAAACCCAGTGGTGAATATGCTTGAGGCTAAGTGCAGGCAGGAATGCCGTCTGTGCATCCCACGCCTGACCGCCACTGTCTGCTGTTCACAGGTCAGATGCAGAAACCCTTTGAGGATGCATCGTTTGCTCTACGGACAGGCGAGATGAGTGGGCCAGTGTTCACGGATTCAGGCATCCATATCATCCTGCGCACGGAATGAGGCAGGCAGCTGGCCAGCCTGCTGGGGCGGCCACACAGCCAGCCCATGGATGCCCTTCCTGCTACTGTCACACAGTATTTATTGTTCCTGAAATGACTGGGGGGTGGGCTCTGAGACGGGGACTCTGAGCACTCTGCTCCCTGTTTGCCCCCATTTGGGGCTTCCTAGCCAGGCTCCTTCTGGAGGAATTGACTTCAGAAGGGCATGGGGGTGGGGAGGCCCCCAGGCTCAGGGGATCAGAGGTGACCTGATCCCACAGGTCTCAGAGGCAGGGGAGGGCCTTTTTTCCTGTTAGTTTTATGCTCCGTTCCTCTGTTCAGTTGCGAAAGCAGACACTCCATACCTGCGACGTAGCAACGCAGCCTCGGGTGCATGCAGCGCCCTCTGCACCATCCATTAAATCTGGAGCCACTGCTCGGTGGTCCTGTATCATTGCCTTCCTGCAGAGGTGTGGGGCCCTTGTCTCAGGGGTGGAGCGTTAACCCACTGTGCCCTAAGCCCAGGAGTCCAGACTGTTCCCCAGCTCTAAGAAACCTTTGTTCCACAGCCTGGTGGGGGCGGGGGGTGCTGACAAGAATTCTTTCCACTAACTAAACATCCAGGGCAGCCTTGTGCCCCACCAGTCCAGACCCAATTGATAAACACCTGGAGACTGTTGAGGTATGCGCAGACCACCCCATCCCCCCACCCCGCTTCTAGCTGTTAGGTCTGGAAAGATCCTGAGGGAACCTGGCTCAGCATCTGCCTTGGCACACCCCCAATGCCCACCCCTCCCCCCAGCACACAGACAGACTGCTTATTGGTGAGAACAAATCATATCCAGCATCTGCCACCCACTTCTGACTGGTTATTCCTGGGTTCAGCCACCAGACCTAGCACTCACCAGGTGCTGTTTCCATGGCAACAGAGGCCCCCTCAACTGGAGGAGAGGGGGGCTTTATCAGCTCCCAGAAGAACAGAGATCCTGGTAGAGGGGGCTGGGAAATGGATATTGCTTTGAGTGGCAGTTGGGGAGAGAAGGAGGGCTCTCCCACATTGGCTAGGGGCCTGTGTCTCCTACAACTGCGCCTGAGCACATGGACTGAGGACTCGGGGAGTCTACCAAGCTTTCTGCATATACCTGCAAGAGATTGGTGGGGATGCAGCCAGGGGAGGGGGGTTGGCTCTAACCAGCAAGGCTTGGGGATCGGAGTAATATTAAGCCTGGACCCCAAGAGAGCCCGCCCTCCCCACAGGCCTGGGTCTCATGAACAGTCACCTGAGCCTGCTTCCATCTGGCTGCTTTCTAGAGCAATCTCTCTTTGCCAGCGCCTGCTGGAGCATTTGTCATTAGGAAGGTTTAATGAGTTTTTTCCCAGCTCAGACAGGCACAGGCTGAGCTGAGTTAGCTATACCTCCAGCAAAATGTTCTCCAGTGCAGCCGTGGGGACTCAAGGCAGACAGTCATAGCTTTGCTGTCTCAAAGCAGTTGAGAAGCCATGGCAGCCTTCCAGGTATCACAGGGCCCCGGGGGAGGAAGAGGACCCCTATCTTGGCTTGCAGCACCAAGAGCTCTGGAAGGTTCTCGCCAGGGCCACTGCCCTGTGTATGGCCATGTGACTTGGTATCTGTTCTGTATGACCCCAACCCTCTGTCTAGGATCTGTCCTTTGGACCCCTGCCAACCCCTTTCCTGTCTATACAGTTGTGAAAACCTAAGTCTGAACACTGCTGTTAGATAAATGAGCCCCAGGAGCCCACTCAATGTCCCCAGCATATATTATTAACTACCTGTGGTTTCCCTCACCTGCTCCAAGTTCCCACCCAGACCTGCTACTGGGAACTGGCTATAAATCCTGGGCCTTTAGGCTGGCAACAGTGTAACAAACCCCCACACCCAAGGGATGGAAACTTGTCTTTGTGCAGACTCCACTGCTCATTCTTAATGGGCTCTTCTTAGACCAGACACGGGATTCTGGGTTATTGCTGCAGTAGGGAACAGCAGCTTCCTGATTATAGCCAGACACTCATCTATGATTTAGGGCAAGTTGGTTAATTCAGCACCACATAGCTCAAGACAGACAAATGAATGGAGGTGATGGCTGGGGGAGGAGGGGAGGACTGATTGCTCATCCTTTGTAGTTGCAGTGTGTGCCGTGTATTTGTCTCTACATTAAGTGTATATTCATATGCACATGTGTGTGCATGTATTCATTGACTATACACTAAGTGCACATGTATAAGAGCAACAGTGGGTGTGCTGTCAGATGCTCTGGCCCAAGTAAACAGTGCCACACATGACAGACATGCTCGCATCAGTCCTGTCCTTGTGGAACTGTCTCGGCACAAGTTCTCTGAGCCAAGGCTAGGATCCCACGGTGCTATAGGTGCAGCCTGCTTCTCCGAATCTGAGACGGTGGCCACCATGAGCACATGTCACAGGCAGGAGACATGCAAACTCCTTTTCCTTATTTGGGATTTTGAGACAAGGTCTCACCTGGGTGGCATCAAGCCTCCCCAGAACTGGTATGTCTGGTGGGTTCCTCCTTGCCAAGCCTCTGCTGTCTTCAGTGGCATGAAGTCTGTCATGCCTGTTCACTTATGTGGGAATTAATTGCTCTTTGCGAGGATGCCTTTAGAGATTGGTTTTAAATGAGTGCATTAGGCAGCGCCATTCATTATTCATGGGTCCTTCCCAATATGGAATCCAAGTCTGAGTTCCCGGAGATGATTTAATCACAGAGGCCATTAATTAGAGATGGGGACAGCAGCCTCCTGGTGGCCTCAGCAGGGTGGGGTCATGGCCAGTGGAGATGTGCACATGCTGCTCCTGCTGTGGGTTCCCTGGGCTGCAGTGGGGATGGGAAGCAGTGTGGATCATGCACTGCTCTGCTGAGTTACCCCTCATTTTCTCTGACACCTTGGCCTCAGCCTTTCTGATGCTGTAACTAATACAGTACCTCATCTTGTGGTGACCCTCCAGCCATAAAGCTATTTTTGTTGCTCCTTCATAACTAGCTTGGCTACTGTTATAAACCTTAAATACTTTTGGAGATAGAAGTTTGTCTGAGGGGCCTCAGCCAACAGGCCGTACACCACAGGCCTGGCTGACACAGCCTCATCGTGCTGAGGCTCAGTTAGCAAAAGACTTGCCTAGCATGAATGAAACCTTGGGATCCATCCTCAGCATCATTGAAAACCAGGCATGGGGGTGGGACTGGGGACATGGCTTAGCGGTACAGAGCACTGACTGCTCTGCCAGAGATCCTGAGTTCAATTCCCAGCAACCACATGGTGGCTCACAGTCATCTGTAATGGGGTCTGATGCCCTCTTCTGCTGTGTCTGACGACAGCTACGGTGTACTCACATAGAATAAATGGATGAATCTTTTTAAAAAGAAGAAAAAAACAGCCATGGTAGTGGAAGTGAGATCAGGAGGATCAAAAGCTCAAGGTCACCTTTGGCTACATAGAGCCCAGTCTGCTGTGCGGGCCCATTTCCTAGCCAAGTTTTTATCTTATCCCAGCAGTGCCCCAGCTGGGAGCACCAGGCCGCCTCTGACTGCCTAACCCTATCGTGCCACCTTGTTTTGGTTAGGTTGCTTTGGTTAGTGTTTGTTTGTTTGTTTGTTTGTTTAACAGTGAGTAGATTTATTAAGGGAAACAGAGACGGCTGTCAGGAGGAGTCACCTAAGGAGGAGTATCTGATGGTTCCATTTCAGCCTGCCCAGCCCCACCCCACCCCACCCCCGTCCTCACTGAGTGGGGTACATCTCTGTCCCAGCCTCTTACAGTGTGCAGTGACTTTGCTCAAAACCTGGCTAGGTACACCTAGTTAGTTGAGACTTGCAATTACAAAGCAGAGAAGAAATTGGGAGCCCTAACCTTTCTCAAAAGCAGCCAAATTGTTAAAAAGCCATTAGAACCAGACAGCTTAGTGATGTGCCAGTGTGGTCAGTAAGTCAGACAGCACTGCGGAATGCCCACTGGATGCCACCTTTCATCCCCATAATAGAATTCTATGCCGTTCTGATCGATTTGCTTTTAAGCTAATTGCTTGTAATTGAAACACCTTTGGGTTGGGTGGGCTCCACCAGGGGCTAGCCAGCTCTGGGAAGGGCTGTTACAGGACACACAGCACAGGGAATAGAGACTCCAAGGAGCCAAGTCTTCTGCAGTTACCAATGGGTACAAAACAACGCAGCCACCAAATGTCAAAGATCCAGTTTATTCTGGCATCCCAGAAAGAAAACGTGTAAATAATAAATTTAAAAAACAAAATCCATGCACTCAGATCCAGGGATAGGGTGGGGGTGAGGGATAAGGAATGTGGGAAACTGGGAGAGGAAGAGGAGGGAGAGTGGAGAGGAGAGAGGTCCGGTCAGTAAGGAGAGCATCCATAAAAAGGCGGAAAGACTCAGAAGTGGAGTATCAAAAGCAGACATCAATAAATGGAGACAATGCGTGGGTAGATAGAGAACAGAAGCTGGGCTGGGAAAGTGGGGGAAGGAACCTCGGGCAAGGGCGTGACCAAGAAAAGGCTGGGCGGAGGGGAGGGGCGTGGCTCACGGGCCGCGTGGGAAGGCTCCCCACAGCCCTTGCACGGGCACCTAGGGGTCCCCGGCAGTGCTGATGACGTGGAAGAGGGTGACGTTGTACAGCACCTGGTGCCCGTTGTTCCAGGTATACAGGGCCCGCTCCCTGGGGTTGTAATCCAGCATGGAGATGTGCGAGTACTGGTTGTGGAAGGGCACATCCGTGTACTCATAGCTGGACGTGTTGGTGAAGTACGCAAAGTAGACCTTGGCTCCGGCCAGGTGAGAGTTGGTCACGTAGAGGACACCGCAGATCATGAAGGCCTCGCCGGCGCTGCGCTTAGGGTACCCGGTGTCCCAGGACCTCACGACCTCTAGGGTGTGAGGGTCCAGCCGGCTGACCACGATGTTGCCCGCGTTCTGGTTGGTGGTATACACAGCCCACAGCCCGCTCTCGTCTACCATGAAGTCCATGTCCGAGAAGCCGCCCCAGGAATAGGGGAAGGTGTTGTTGTAACCAGCTCCCGGAAGGCTTCTCTGCACCAGCACCGAGCGGGACCGGAAGTGGTATTTGACCACCACGTTGCTCTGGTACTTGTTGTAGAACAGAGAGCCGTTGTATACCACATGGCCCGTACCTGCCCATGGCTGTGGCAGCAGGTGCTGGATGAAGTTCTGGCCTTTGATGAAGTCTCCCAGAGTACGGAACTCCAGCACTCGGCGGCCTTTGTAATAGCCATCCATGTACCAGACCTATGGGAACAGCGGCCAGTCACTGGAGGGACTGGAACCTGTGACCCTCCAAGACTGCCCAGCCAGGCAAGATCAACCTCTGGTCACCATGGTCAGCCATTATCAGCATGTCGCTACTTAGTCACAGCCCTCCCTATGACCCTAGTGACCAGTTTATAGTTTGGTGATTGCGAACATTAGTGGGCCTGGGGAGATGGCTCAAGGGGTAAAGTGTTTGCCATTCAAACATGAGGACCCAGAAAGGAGCCGGGCACAGTGGTGTGCAGCTGTAACCACACTGCAGGGGAGGCCAGAGACAGGTCTTTGGAGTTCATCAGCCGGTCAGCATAGCCATACTGATGAGCTGCAGGTTTTGTGAGAGAACTTGACTGGGGGTAAGGGGGTTTGAAAGGGTCAGGAAGATGGCTCCGTGGGAGAGTTCACCTGCTTTGCGAGCACAAAGGTTGTCTGAACCCAGAACCCATCTGAAAAGCTGGCCATGGCAGCCATATGAGCCTCAAAGCCCAGTGCTCTTGAGAGCAGAAACAGGAGACTCGGCTGGGGCATGCTGACTGCCAGCCTAGCTCAGCTAGTGGGAGAGCCTATATCCAGGCCTAAGGCTGGGCATCTGACATCCCCGGTCTCCGAGCACACACAGCTGCACACAAACTTGTGCGCATCAAACACACACTAAAAGCAGAAGGGACGAGACCCGGTGGAGAGCGATAGAGAAACATGTTGACCTCTGGTCTCCGTGCAGGGCCACACCCCTGCCTAGGCACATACCTTTATGAACACATACCAAAAGGACCCCAAATTAGTGGTGATGACCTGAAGGATCAGGGAACATTTTGCCTCTAGGAGACTTATTGGGATCACAGATTCACTGGATACTGGGTTGAGAATGTTCTCTCAACAGCTATCAAGTAATAAGAGGTTACTTTGAAGTCACTATATTTTGGTTGGTTGGTTTGGTTTGGTTTTTGTTGTTTGTTTTGGTTTTGTTTTTTGAATAGAGTTAGCCCAGGCTGGCATGGAACTCATTTTGTAGACTAAACTGGCCTTGAGCTCACAGCTAAGTGCTGGGATTAGAGGGGCTTGCAGCCTTGCCTGGCTCCGGTTCATTGTCAGTGGCTAACTCCTACAAACACAAGATTGCCAGCCGTGTCACTGACCTCTCGGCAGCAGCATTGTCAGCGCCATGCTGATGCACTTGGGAATGACCTCACCATGGAGCTGAGGTTTAAGACCGTCAGTGTAGAAGGATAAGAATCACAAGGACAATATGAAGGCACCTGCCCAAGTGCCTCTGGCTAAGAGTGAACAGGACTGGTTAAGTTCATATCCAATTCCAACATCCTGACTGTGCTTGCGGTGTGACTAGCTGTTTGAAATTCCTGTCTTGACTTCTCTGCAATGATAGACTTTAACCTGGAATTGTAAATTAATCTAAGGCCCTTTCTTCTCCAAGTTACTTTTTGTCTGAGTATTTTTATCAACCACAGACATGAAATAGTCAGAGGCCAGAGGAGAACATCAGATGGCCTGCTGTTTCGCCCTCCAGCTCATTTCTGTGGGACAGGGTGTCTAACTTAACTCGTGCTGGTGCCAGTAAGTCCCAGTGATCTCCCTGCCTCTGCTCCCCACAGCATTGGTGCACATGCCCACTTATTGGTACCTGGGGTTTGAACTCAGGTCCTCACATCTGTACAGCAAGCACTCTTGCCCCTATGCTGTTTCCCTCTCTAGCCCGATGCCATCTTAATTTCTGCAAATGTCTATACCGTGACAAGATTGCCTAACTGCCGTTCTCAGAATGTGTCCTTGATATCGAAAGGCACGTGCACCCTGCAACCATATTCTCTAGACAGATGACGTAGACTGACAAGGACAGAAGAACCTCAGTCCCTTGGTCACTAGGCAGTCGAGGGAAGGTCCAAAGACCCAGGATGACAGAGTACAAGTCACTGGTGTGAGACTGCCCAGAGGGTAAAGGTGCCTGCTTCCCAGTGACAGCCGCAGATCAATCCCCAAGACCTACATGGTAGGAGGAGAGACTCGAACCAAGCAAGTTGTCCTCACTTGCTTGTGACCTACACACAGATGCTATGGTGCATATGTGCACACATCCATGTGCACACACACTAAGTAAATAATACTGTAATTATTGTTAAACAGTGGGATGGACATGGTGGTAATGCACACCCTCCATCCCAGCACTCACAAAGCAGAGACAGGCAGATCTTAACTCCAGCTCTAGGGACATCCAATGGCCTTTTCTCCTTCAAGCGTGCTACCCACCTCCCCATATACACCCACGAGTTAAAAATAATAAAAATGAAACCTAAGTAAGAGTCACCAGTGTGGATTCCCCCGGGCACCTGCAGGCAGTCACTGAAGCGGGATCACTCACCCTGCTGTCTGCGCTGGGGGCCATTGTGTCAGTCATCCAGGAGCCAAAGCGGGAACCCATGGCCCGAATGGTAATGGGGTTGCTGACGCCTGTCAGCTTGCCGCAGCCTGGGAGACAGGAACGGTGAGCGTGCATGAGGATAGATGCAGCAAGAGCTCCGGGGAGAGAGGCAGGACACTGGCTGCACTGGGAAGGGCTGGGGGCTGGGCATCAGGGAGGAGACCTGGGTGTGATCTCAGGATGTCAGCTTGGAGATAAAGGGTTGAAAATGAGCCAAAGCTACTTCCAGCGCTGGGGCCTGAGGTGGCCTTGGGATAGGGAGACCAATGAGGGAGGTTCGCAGTTAGATGCCAAACCGCACCTAGCTTTGGAGTACACGGGCAGCATTGGGGTTGGGTGTGGAGATCGGGGGTGGGAGCAAGCTTCAGGGTCAAGGCCTACCCAGCTTCTGCGCGCAGGCATGGAGTCGGGCTTCCAGGGCCATCACGCGCTGCTGCAAGTCCTCGTACCCGTAGGCACCCATTTCCTCCTGGATGGCAGCCAGGTTGCCAGAGAGGTTCCTCACCTCCTCCCGCAGGCGCACAATGGTCCGTGTGTCTGCTTTGTACTGCTCCAGCACTGAACTCAGGGGTAGCAGCTCTGTCATCCTGTCCTTCAGTTCCTGCTCACCAGGAGAAAATGGCCGCCGATCCGACCCCTGACTCTTGACCCACACCTTCACTCTGTCATCTTGGATACAAGGCTCATCCCTTGCCGACAGATGCCTTCAGGACGCCCGGGCCCAGCCAACCCCTCATTTCTTCCCAGACATGGCCCCACCCTTGAACTTGGGTCCTCTGGCTTTCACAGCAATCTCTCTTGCCGCAGCTCCTCCCCCAAACCCGCCACCACTCTCTTGACCTTAGAGCTGAACTCAAAAGAACCCACCTGGAAGCTTTTGGCAGAGACTGACCCATCGGCCGCCCTGAGCCTTGCATCCAGGCTCCGCATGAGGGTCTCCATGCTGCGAACATACTGGAGATCCCGATAGGTCCTTAGCTCAAGGACCTCCATGGACTGCGACACATTCTGGACCTAGAAGGAGAACCACTCAGGAGACCAGCTCCTCCTCCCAGCCACAGACAGGTGGCCAGGACCAGCACAGACCCCTGCCAACCCTGCTCCCCCAATCTCACTAGCAGCCTTCCAATAGCAGGCTCCACAAAGTCCCCTCCCCTCACACCTGGGGCCTCCTCCCCATGCTTGGCATCCACCCTCCTGATACAGGAAGGCAGCGGGTGTTTTCCAAAATGAAGACCAGAACCAGGTGTGGTGGCACACACCCATAATCCCAGTGCTTGGAGGAATAGGCAGAGGATCAGAATTTTAAGGGCATCCTTAAAAGAAGTGCCCAGGCTGGGAAGTGGTGGCGGTGCACACTTAGTCCCAGCACTTAGGAGGCAGAGGCAGGTGGATTTCTGTGAGTTCCAGGCCAGCCTTGTCTACAGAGCAAGTTTTAGGACAGCCAGGACTACAAAGAGAAGTCCTGTCTTGAAAAAACAAAAAAGAGCCTGGAGTGGTGGGTCACAGTTGTAATCCCAGAACCTGGGCTATAGCAGGAGGATTGCCATGAGTTCCAGCTCAGCCAAGACTACAGCATGAGTTCCGGGTCCATCTGGGTCAGGGTGTGTCAAAAGACAAAACAAAACAAAAAATCAAAAACAGCGGTGGGAGAATCCCGGGGCTTTAAAAGCTCAGTAATAGAGCAGTTGTCCAGGGCGCACAAAGCCCTGGCTCCAACCCAGCAGACTGGGTGGTTCATACTTGTACGCAAGTGGATCCAGGAGGATTTGAGGTCCAAGGTCCTCTTTAGTTACACAGTGAGTTCAAGAGCAACATAGGCTATGGGAGACGCGGAGTACACATCACTAGACATGCCGTGAACTATTTTTTCCAGCCACTGTGAACAATCAAAGGTCACTACATGAAAGTCCACAGCTTTGGGGAAAAGCATTTTCAGTAAGGGGAGTGGGCAGAGCAGGATTCTGAGAGTCAGGGGTGGGTGGGTTGCAGGTCCCCAGGTGCTCCCTGCTGTCAAGTCTCAACTTCCTCCTCTGTTCAGTGAGAGGGGTGGTTGCAGGCATCACAGCTGACAAATGGGCGGTGACAAGGACTTTAGTTAGCAAAGAATCCGAAACATCCTGGAGACAGATGAAGTGGAGGCAGCCAGGGTGGAAAGGATTCTGCATGCAGGTATGTGTGTGTGTACATCCATATCTATGTGTAAGTGTGTTATGTGTGTGCACATATATGTATGTGTGTATATGCATGTGCATGTATATGTGTATATGTCTGTGTGTACATATCTATGTGTTCATATCTATGTATGTGTGTATATGAATGTATGTGCATGTATATGTGTATATGTATGTGTGTACATATCTATATATGTATGTGTATATGCATGTGCATGTATATGTGTATATGTATGTGTGCACATATCTATTTGTTCATATCTATATGTGTATATATATTTGTGTACATATCTATGTGTTCATATCTATGTGTGTATATGAATGTATGTGCATGTATATGTGTATATGTGTATGTGTACATATCTATATATGTATGTGTATATGTGTGTGCACACATATCTATGTATGTGGGTATATGTATGTGTGTATATGTGTATGCACATACCTATATATATGGGTATATGTATGTATGTGCACACATATCTATGTATGTATGTGTGTATATGTGTGTGCACATATCTATGTATGTGGGTATATGTATGTATGTGTGCACACATCTATGTATGTATGTATGTGTGTATATGTATGTATTTGTACACACACATCTATGTATGTGTGTATATGTATGTATGTGCGCACACATCTGCATAAGTATGTCTGGAGGACAGAGATTGGTGTTGCTTGTTTTCCACAATAACTCTCCACCCTATTTTCTGAGAGGGCCACCCACCCACCCAGCAGCTCATACTTCAGCCAGACTGGTTCAAGTTCCCCGCTCCTCCTGGCTCCCCTTTAAAATGTTTTAAGATTACATTTGTTTGTTTGGGGTGTGGCAGTCAGAGGGCAACTGGTGGGTGTTCATTCTCTCTTCTAACCGTGTGGGGCCTGGGGCTTGAACTCGGGCCGTAAGGCTTGGTGGCAACTCAGCACCTCCCCCACCTCCCACTCAACAGGATCTTCCTATGTAGCCCAGGCTGGACTCAAACCTGTGGCAGTCATTCTGCCTCAGCCTCCCAAGTCCTGGCATTGTAGGAGTGCACTGCCACTTCCACTGCACAATTTGCACAAGCCTTGACAGAACAAGGAGCAGGTGAGACCCTTGCTTGAAGAGGGCACCAAGCCCCTTCTTAGCAGGGTGTCCCAAGGCTGCGGAGAGCATTGGCTACCAGGTCAGAGTGCACAAGGGCAAACACAGATGTTGTCCCTGACACTACAGCTTTCTCAGCTCTATAAACGTGTGGCCTCTCTTTCTAGGAAACCTGGAACAAATAATGAACGAAGGAATTCACCTGGAGGTGGACACGTGCCTGTCATCCCAACACTCGAGACAGAAGCCAGAGGGTCAGAGTTCAAAGCTTTAGCTAGAGTGAACAGCTATAAGACAGCCTGGGCTACGTGATACCAATTCAGAAAAGAAAAGTAAAGAAGTTGGACGTGGCGGTGCACACGTTTGAGTTCCAGCACTGGAGAGGCAGATGCAGGTGGATGACTGTCTGAGGCTAGTTTGGTTCATATAGCAAGTTCCAGGCCAGCCAGAGCTCCACAGTGAGACCCTGTCCCAAAATCAACAATAACAACAGCAACGAGGAGAGGAAAGGTAAATTCAAAATAGTTCATAGAGCTGGGTATGGTGGCAAACTCCTTCAATCCCAGCAATGGAGAGGCATTGGCAGGTAGATCTCCGAGTTCAAGACCAGCTTGGTCTACAGAGAGGGTTCCAGGACAGCCAGGGCTATATATAGAGAGACTCTGTCTCAAAATCAAAAAATAAAAGCCGGGCCGTGGTGGCGCACGCCTGTGATCCCAGCACTCTGGGAGGCAGAGGCAGGCAGATTTCTGAGTTCGAGGCCAGCCTGGTCTACAGAGTGAGTTCCAGGACAGCCAGGGCTACACAGAGAAACCCTGCCTCGGAAAAAAAAAACAAAAACAAAAACAAAAACAACAACAACAAAAAACAAATCCAAAAAAGAAAGAAAGAAATATTTAATAAAAATGTAAATAGAAAAAAAAACTACCTAGAGGTATCTCGGTCGTTGGCCACTTTAGAAGGAGCTACCTGGCTAGGTCTGTTGTGGCTTAGATGGTGACAAGTGGAGTGAGAGGCAAAAGGACTCCCCCAGTGCCTCCCCCAGTGCCTGTCACGCCCCTACCTTCTCCATGAGCTGCCGAAGCTCTCTGCTCCGACCATCCCGGGCACAGGTGCTCTGTGCAGGGATCACGGCTGTGCAGATGCATTTGCCATCCGGCGCCTGGGCTGACGTGTAGAGCTGCCAGCCCTCTTCCGGGCTCTGGAAGAGAGTCTGCAGAGGAAAGAGTGTAGTCAGACAGTGGGAAGCCAAAGGGGGCTCTCTTCCACCTTACTGGAAAGGGAAGAAGCCTTTTGCTGGGGGGATGGCCTTGCATGCATGTGGACCTCAGTTCAGATCCACAGAGCCTATGAAAAAAGATAAGCGACAGAGATTGGCTGGTCCCTGGAGGCGCTCGGGCCTGACTGGACAACTGGACAATTTTGCAGGCCAATGAGAGGCTCTGTCTCAAATAGAAGATGGGAAGTATCTGAGGGACGTCACCAGCTGAGATCTTCCTCTGATCTCTGCACACATGTGCAAGTACATACCAGCACACACATGCACGCATACACAAAAGGGGGAAAGCCCTTACCGTGCCACTATGAGGACCCAAGTTCGTTTCCCCACAACCCACATAAAGCAGACACCGGAGATCATGTCTGTAACCCTAACACTACATCAAGGTAGGAGGCGCAGACAGGAGAATCCTGGAAGCTCTTGCACCTTCCAGACCGGCTTACACAGGAAGGAACAAGACACTGTCTCAAACAAGGTGGACAGTGGACACTGACCACCTAGATCGTCTTTGGACTGCCACATGTAGCCGGATCTCATGAAACCCAGACTGGCCTTGAGCTAACCATTGGCTGAAGGCAACCTTGACTTTGTGATCTACCTACCCTAACCTTGTGTGTCGGGATTACAGAGGGTAACACCACCCCTGATTATTAAGTGCTAGGAATGGAACCCAGGGCCTTCTGCATGATAGGCCAGCACTGTACCCACTGACCCCGAGCCCCAGGAGGGAAACTTTCAGCACTCTAAATATCAATGTGCAAAGGAACCTGAAAAATCAGGGACTTTGAGCTGGACGTCGTATTGCATGGCTTATAACCCAGTACTTGGGGGCTGAGGCAGGAGGATTACTTAAGTGCAGGAATTCTGTGTTGGAATATGCTGTACAGACTGTGTATTCACACTAAGTTCAAATCAATACATGGACCTCCCAGTGGTGCTTAAGGAAATCCTGTTTCAGAAGAAAGAATGTAGAGGCAGGGAAGCATCATTTTTTTTTTCATTTGTTTGTTTTGAGACAGGGTTTCTCTGTGTAGCCCTGGCTGTCCTGGAATTCACTCTGTAGCCCAGGCTGGCCTCGAACTAAGAGATCTGCCTGCCTCTGCCTCCCAAGTGCTGGGATTAAAGCTGTTCTCCACTACAGCCCGACCCAGTGACATCTTTAAAGAGCAAACACCAGGGTCAGATGAGATGGCTCAGGGGGTAAAGTGCTTTCTGTATAAGCGTGACGACCCCAGTTCAGATCCCCAGCACACACAAAGCCCTGGGTGGAGGTGCAAGTTCTGGGGCCATTGTCACAGGAGGGTCTCCGTAGTGTCTAGCCAGCCTCGCCTCCTTGGTGAGCTCCAGGCCAGCGAGAGACCAGTCTCAAAAGCAGCCGAAAGGCTGGTGATGTATGCTCGAGGCTGTCCTCTGGTCTCCACATGCATGTGCATACACATCCACACACATTGTAAAAGTAGAGGAAACACATAAAAATGTAAGTAAGTGAAGATTGCATATTTTGAATTGTTGAATAGTATAGACAGAAGAAATCCAGGGAAAGGAGGATGTGGGAGCAGGAGCCGGCCGTTCAGAGTGTGACTTCTGGTGAGTGCAGACTGGAGGCACCATGCCTATGGAAAGGTGTTCCAGGCAGGGTCACGGATTGGGTGACAGGAGCAGGGTGAGCTGGGTGCTGGGGGGGGGGGGGCAAGAGTGGGGAGGTGACAATGTGACAGTGAAGGAGCTGGTGAGCAGCAGTCAGGACTTTGGCTTCTGGCATGGACGGCGTGGGAGCTGTGGAGAGTCATCAGCAGAAGAGAGATGGGACTTGGGTGCCCAGTCCCAGCTCCCAGGGTCTGCCGGAGTCCAGGCAGAGACGGTGAGTAGTGACCACGAGATGACAAATGCGGAATTCTGGTCTTACCTAGCACACTTGTTTTTGTATTGACACAGGAGCTCATGCAGCACATGCTGGACTCAAACGCCTGTCTTGTCGGTGAAGTCCTGATCCTCCTGCCTCCTCCTGAGCACTAGGCTGACAGTCACCGACTGCTACCCTCACTGCTACCCTCTGTTCATGCCGTCCTGAGGAGGGAACCTTGTGCATGCTGGGTAAGCACTCTAGCCACTATGCCCAGCCCTGCCTACAGTGTGTCCCACGACAAGTGTTTCTGGAGAGGCAAGCAGCGCACAATTTACTATTTGCACGGCTGTTACTGATCCCAGACAGAGGCAATGCCCAGGAGCGGAGGCAGGGGTGAGCCAGGCTGAGTCAGGCAAGTTGGCGCAGACTCCTGCTGCACGCCGCGTCTCTTCCCACTCAATAAAGTCTTTTATTGAAATGTGATCAAATGAGCTAACTACACAGTGAGCCCCACACCTCCACTAATTTATAAGAAAAACAATCCATTCACAGACGACAGCAGAGAGAACAGTAATGAGTCAGGCTGTGCTTCCGTACACCCGACCTGAGCTGGGGACTTCCGGGTAAGAGCCCGCGTGACTTTCCTTGAATGAACTCCTGCTCAAACTTTTGTTTCCCTTACTTACTTTGTGTGCGTGTTACTTTGTGTGTGTGTGTGTGTGTGTGTGTGTGTGTGTGTACATTGTGCGCTTCAGAATACACATGGAAGGAAGCCCGAGGTCACTGGCAGAAATTGGTTCTCTGTTTCCACAGTATGATTCCCTGGAATAGAACTCAGGTCATCAGGTTTAGTGCGAGTGTTTTTACCCTCTGAGCCATCGATCACACCTACTGACGGGCCTGAGATGGCTTAGCAGGTAGGAGCCCTTGCTATTTTTTTTTTTTTTTTTTTTTTTTTTTTTTTTTTTTTGGTTTTTTTGGATTTGAATTTTTCGAGACAGGGTTTCTCTGTGTAGCCCTGGCTGTCTTGGAACTCACTCTGTAGACCAGGCTGGCCTCGAACTCAGAAATCTGCCTGCCTCTGCCTCCCAGAGTGCTGGAATTACAGGCCTGTGCCACCACTGCCTGGGTCTGGCTGCGCTTTCAAAGGACCCGTGTTCAATTCCCAGCACCCACATGGCAGTTCACAACTGTCTGTAATTCCAGTTCCAGGGGGGTCTGACATTCTCACACATGGAAGCAGAACACTACATAACATAAAAAATATAATTAAAAAAAAGTTTAAGGGGTTGGGAATTTAGCTCAGTGGTAGAGCACTTGTCTAGCAAGCGCAAGGCCCTGGGTTCGGTCCTCAGCTCTGTTAAAAAAAAAAAAAAGTTTAAAAAAAGAAAATATGAATTAGGCAGAGCCAAGGCTCAAACAGCAGAGCCTCCCTGAGGGCTGATAGACAATTAATGGTTGCTGGGGGAGGGGCCAATGAGACCACAACCATCTCTGAGGACTGATGGGCCCTTCGTGGTAGCTGGGGCTGGGAAACTCTATCCCTGCTTTAGGATTAACAGGCAGTAATGGTTGCTCAGGAGGAAAAGACATTTCCTCAGTGGTGTGGCCACTGGTAAGGGGCCACAGCCCTGTAAACAGCCCTTCACCCACACTCTGTAAGCGACCAACCCCCACAAAACCCACTGGGACACAAAAAAGGGAAAAGATGTGAAAATAGAAGGGCTGCGGGCTGGCAAGAGGGAGGAGTCAGCAGGAGAGGGAGGAGTCAGCAGGAGAGGGAGGAGTCAGCAGGAGAGGGAGGAGTCAGCAGGAGAGGGAGGAGTCAGCAGGAGTCAGCAGGAGAGGGAGGGTTCAGCATGAGAGGGAAGGAATATGGGAGGGGGAGGGGATGAATACAATTACAGTTCATCCTGTGCTATGAAAATGCCGTTATTATGCATGTTGTGCTAATAACAACTTAAGAAGGATCCGGTGCCCTGTGTGCCCCCACTCAGGGTCCGGAAGCTGTCACAGTCCATTCTGTCCTCGTCCTCAGGAGAGACTCTCCTGCTGTCTTCTAGTGAACCATGCCACTCCTGTGCAAGAGCTCTTGTCTTGTCTTGTTTGTTTGTTTGTTTTGTCTCGTTTTGTTTTGTTTTGTTTTGTCTTGTGTGTATGGGTGTTTTGCCTGAGTGTGTGTCTTCAGTCTCCTGGAGCTGCAGTTACAGACAGTTGTTAGGGACCATGTGGATGCTGGGAATCAAATCAAGTCTCTTTAGAAGAACAGCAGCCAATGCTCTTAATCACTGAGCTGATTCTCCAGTCCTTTGTCAGGGAACTCGTAAAGGTTTGGTTTGGTTTCGTTTGGCTTTGTTTTTTTCCAGACAGGGTTTCTCTGTGTAATAATAGCCTTGGCTATCCTGTAACTTGCCTTCTTTACCAGACTGGCCTTGAACTCACAGAGATCCAACTGCATCTCCAGCACTGGTATTAAAGGCATGTACCACTACAACCTGCTACCTGTAAAAGCACTCTTGATTTTGTTGTTGTTGTTGTTGTTCATTTTGCTTAATTTTGTTTGTTTTGAGACAAGATTTCATGTATCCCAGGCTGGCCTCAAACGCACTATGTAGCCCAGGATGACCTGGTCTGATACTTCTGCCTACGCCCTCGGAGTTCGGGGATGACAGGCAGGCATCACCGCGGCTGGTTTCTTTTAGAGAACTCGTGACTCCTCCAGGAAGTCTTACACAGCCAAGAGGCCTGGGGCTGCTCACCAACTCTGGGTACACGGGCTCATTTTCCGGCACCCCCACAAGGGCCTCCCCAGTAAGCAAAGTGGCTCCACTCCAGGCTAGTTCCAAGGATGCCTGGGCGCCTGGACCCTGCACTCGGTAAAGCTGAGCATGGCGGTGCATGCTCTGCCTGCGTGTGTATCTGTGCATTAAACGCATGCACGGGAAGATCAGAAGAGGGCCTAGGGTTCCATGGAACTGGTGTAGTTACGAGCTGCCATGGTGGTGCTGGGAATCGAACCCAGATCCTCTGGTAGGGCAGCCATTGCTCTTAACTGCTGAGCCATCTCTCTCTCTCTCTCTCTCTCTCTCTCTCTCTCTCTCTCTCTCTCTCTCTCTCTCTCTCTCTGAGGTAGAGTCTCGCTAAGTTCCCCGGGGCTGGTCTTATACTTGCCCTGTGTCCAGGTAGCTGGTATTTCAGGCTTACTGCACCAGGCTTGGCCAGGAGCTCGGTCTAACACAGGAAAAATGGCCCACAAAGGGCTTCCCCTCGCTCTCGAACAAAGCACAATTGCTTAGCCGCCTTTCAGAGCAAATCCAGTTCTTTCAAAACCGAACAATGAACAGGAGCCCAAATGTCCCTGCCCATATATCCTCCCACTGGCTCAGGTCCCCAAGCAATTAGGCTGGAGCTCCCCTCAAAGATTCTCATTATGCAAAAACAAGGCAGCCCCGTCCACGTAATTAGCATCTCCGGCCTGTGTTTCCTGGCATGTCCTTTGAAGCAAATAAGACTCTTCTCCCAACATATGAAATATTGAATTGTAAAAGAAAAGGAAGATCTAAGCACCACGAAGAGACAGCTTCTGTGGCTTTCCTAAAATAATTGTCTGTATGGCACGCGCCCTGCGGGGTGTTCTCCGCAGCTGTGTAATTAAATGGCCGCCAGGTCTCAGCACACTAAGACCCCGCGTTTTGCCCTGCGGGGTTAAGTTCAAATGTTCATTCAAGTCTGCGTCTGTGGAATGGGAATGACCTAGAAGGCTTGGTGTTCAACAGTCCAAATGCCGTTTCAAGATTGGGGTCTATGTAGCTCGGTACCAAAGTCCCTAATTCCTGGAGGGGCACAGTGGTCTATCTCAGGGGAATGCATCACATGACAGCGTGGAGCCAGCAAGACGGCCCGGCTGGTGAAAGCGCTCGTCTCTAAGGCTGACAGGCTGAGACTCTTGGCCCCTCAGAGTAGGTGCAAACCGGCTCCCGGAAGTTGTCCTCTGACCCCACCGCTTCAGTGCCTTCACATTAACACACAAATAAATACATGTAAAAAAAAAATAAGGACAGGAAAATCTTGGGCACATGAGAAGAGCAAGGAGCCCCTCACCCAACTGAAGCCTTTGTCTGGCAGAGTCGGGGGGTCCCACACCATCACAATTCCAATCCTTCAGTCTTCTAGGAATCTCACCGGAAACCCCGTTTACAAGAAAGCATGAGCCAGGCAGTGGTGGCGCACGCCTTTAATCCCAGCACTTGGGAGGCAGAGGCAGGCGGATTTCTGAGTTTGAGGCCAGCCTGGTCTACAGAGTGAGTTCCAGGACAGCCAGGGCTACACAGAGAAACCCTGTCTCAAAACCAAAAAAGAAAAAAGAAAAGAAAAAAGAAAAAAGAAAGAAAGGAAGGAAGGAAGGAAGGAAGGAAGGAAGGAAGAAAGAAAGAAAGAAAGAAAGAAAGAAAGAAAGAAAGAAAGAAAGAAAGAAAGAAACAAAGAAACAAAGAAACAAAGAAAGAAACAAAGAAAGAAACAAAGAAAGAAAGGAAAAGAAAAAAAGCACGAGTCCTAAACCCCTCCTGTAACTAGTGGCTTCTGGTTCTACCTTATCCAATATAATTCCACTCAAGGCACCTCCCGAGCCACCCTATAATCTCACCAAAAGACAGATAGCTTCTTTTCAAATACTTTAGTGTGTGTGTGTGTGTGTGTGTGTGTGTGTGTGTGTGTGCACATGAATGCAGTGCCCTTAGAGGCCAAAAGAGGGCGCTTGAGCCCCTGGAGCTTGAGTTCCATGCACTCGCGAGCTACCTCTCATGGGTGCCGAGAATGGAACTCAGGTCTTCTGTCGAACAGGGTCATCTCTCGAGCCTCCCAGGCACTCTCTTTTCCTGAGTTCTGGTTGCCATCTTAATACTCCGGCTAATGGGCTCTAAGAGGATAAGCTTTGCTCTCAAGTACCTCTTCTTCAGATCACATTTTGTGAGCTGAAGCTTTCGAATACTTTCATGGAAGCTGCTGCCCCAATTAAGCACAGGGCTCCATAACAGACTCAGGGTTAATTAAGCCTGAGACACACAGGGCAATGATAGAGCTCCTTTCCAGCATGTCCCAGTGAGGGCGGGGGCGAGGCTCCGTGCCCTGCCTAGAATCCCCCAGGGAGGGGCTGGGAGCAAGGCTCAGCACTGGCTTTAGAAGTCCGTGCCAGCCTTGAGTTTTATCCCCAACTCTGCTAAAATGAAGAAAAGAAAAAAGCTTCCCGAGACAGAGGGATTGTGGCTGTGTCCCCTGGGCGCAGCCACCCCCTGAGCACTGGCTGAGGGAGGATTAGCCAACTGGAAGAGAGCACGCAGCTGCCTCTTAATAAAATGAGGATAGAATCGAATTTGAGACTGGGTAATTTAATCAGCAGGCTGAGGTGGCTTGGGGCTTATATATTTATTTGGACTTTTCTTCCTTCCAGAAAAGCATCTAAGTGGTTTACAAGGATATGTAAAACACCACACAATGGTTCCAATTAAATTTGAGAGTGGGATCAGACACTCTGGAGGGCGGGCTGCCAACCCACAGCCAAGGTGGTCAGATGTCTGCTCTTGTACTTTCCCCAGCCAGTCAGAGACTAAGAGGCCAGCCCACACAAATCATAAGGATCATATGGCCAAGTACCAGGTCGCTACAGCAAGCTTCTTAAAAAGAATTCTTTTAATTACAATGTAGGGGGTGTGTGCACGAACACACATGTGCCACGGCATGGGTGCATGTGTCGGTCAGGGGACAGTTTGCAGCTCTCTTCTGCTGTGTGAGTTCTAGGGGTTGGACTTGGGCCATCCACAGACCCTTGCTGACCCCTAAAAGGATTTTATTAGGCTCCGCCTAAAACTAGACAGGTAGGAGTGTTTCTTTTTTTAGTTTCTAATTATATAATAATTGGTATAATAACTTAACATTCTAAGATGCATCTACAAAAAGGAACATTATTCAGCAATAACAACCGGAGACTCTGGGCCCTAGAGAGCTGATTTAGTATACACAGGCACTGGATTCCACCCTCATATCATACAAAAATATCACATGTACATATGGAACTCAAAACTTCAGAAATTCTACAAAAGGGCTGTACTGCCCAGCCCTACCTCCATCTCTAAGTCAGACGCTCTTATCACTGGCTTTAAGTTTGTTTTCTCAGTATGTGTGTGTGTCTGTGTGTGTATGTATGAGTGTTTGTGTGTGTGTCTGTGTGTGTGTCTGTGTGTGTGTCTCTGTGTGTCTCTGTGTGTGTCTGTATGTCTGTGTCTGTATGTGTGTGTGTGTGTGCGTGTATGTATGTATGTCTGTGTGTGTGTCTGTGTGTGTCTGTATCTGTGTGTGTGTGTCTGTGTGTGTGTGTCTGTGTGTGTGTCTGTGTGTGTCTGTATCTGTGTGTGTGTGTCTGTGTGTGTGTGTCTGTGTGTGTCTCTGTGTGTGTCTGTATCTGTGTGTGTGTGTGTACAAACACGTGCATGCAAAGAATGAGTGTGGAGATCAGAGGATAACCATGGGCTTCAGTCTTCAAGTCTCAAAAGTCAAGTGTTGTCTACTTTGGTTTTTTGTTGTTGCTATTGTTGTTGTTTGTTGTGTTTGAGATAGGGTCTCTCTATGTAGCCCTGGCTGTCCTGGAACTCACTATATAGACTAGGCTGGTCTTGATCTGTCTGTCTACACACACACACACACATACACACACACACACACACACACACACCAGTGCTGGAATTAAAGGCATGTACCAACACACCCAGCCCTCCACCTTGCTTTCTGAGGAAGTATCTCTGATTGACCTGAGCTGGCTGTCCAGGGAGCCCCAGGAACGCTCCTGTCAGCACTGGAATTACAACCATGTACCACAACCGTGCACCACCAGCCAGACCTTTCAGAACTGTGTGTGTTCTGGGGGTGGGACTCCAGGTTCTGTGCTCGCATGGTGGCAAGCACTTCAGCAGCTGCTGCCCAAACCAAGCTGAACCTCTCTCCCAAATGTCTTTCCCATCTTAAACCGATGCATGGGTGGGGGAACGCTATCGAGGTGGTTAGTAGTTCAGGTCTCTAACTGCCCCTCCAGATTATATCTCTAGGACCTACGTGGTTGCCACTCACAACTGTCTGTAATCCAGTTCTAGGGCATCTGACAACATCTTCTGGTCTCTACACCCTGCACACATGAGGTGTACAATTATATGTGCAGGCAAAACACCCACACAAATTATATTTTAATTTAATGCATTTCATTTTATTATTTTGTGTGTTGTATCTCTCTCTCTCTCTTTCTCTCTCTGTATGTGTGTGTGGTGTGTGTGCGCGCGCGTGCATGTGCACGTGTGTGTATGTGTGTTGTGCGTGTGTGTGTGTGTGTGTGTGTGTGTGTGTTGGGGGTAGGGGTCAGAGGACAACTTGTTGGTTCTGTCCATCATGGGGGCCAGGACTCCATCTCATGTAGTCAGGCTTGGTAGCAAGAGCCTTTACCTAGTGACCCATCTCACCATGTAAACAGTGAACACAAATCCCTTGGTAAGGAAATGTAGATGGAGCTGGGCCCGTAGTGGCGCACACCTTTAGTCCCAGAACTTGGGAGGCAGAGGCAGGTGGATTTCTGAGTTCGAGGCCAGCCTGGTCCTCAGAGCCAGTTCCAAGACAGCTGAGGTTACATACAGAAACCCTGTCTCAAAAAAAAAAAAGAAAAAGAAGGAAGAAAGAAAGGAAGGAATGAAAAAGACAGGTAGACATGCAGAAAGAAAGAGGGGAAAAAGAAAGAAAGAAGGAAGGAAGGAAAGAAGGAAATATAGATGGGACCCAGAGCCTGCTCAAGCTAAGCAAGCGACTCACACGCATCACAGCCCAGCCCGTCATTTCTTTTCTTTTTTCTTTTTTTGTTTTTTTTCGAGACAGGGTTTCTCTGTGTAGCCCTGGCTATCCTGGAACTCACTCTGTAGACCAGGCTGGCCTCGAACTCAGAACTCTGCCTGCCTCTGCCTCCCAGGTGCTGGGATTACAGGCGTGCGCCACCACGGCCAGTCATTTCTTGACAGGACCCTTGTACCCTCACGCTTTGTTTTGTTTGAGAAAAGGTCTCATGTAGCCCAGGCTGGCCTCTCCCTCTGTGTAGCTGAGGATGACCGTGACCCAGTGCTGGGATTACAGGCTTGGGACCCTGCGCCCGTGTTTACCACACTGCACGTGGAGCCCAGGGCGTCCGGCGCTGGCCACTCACTCGGCCCACCAAGCCCCAGCGCAGCAGGAAAGCTTGGCAGCAGGAAAGCTTGTTTAAATTCATTTTTTTATTTTGGCAAAGGAGTAAGAGGGGCACAAGCGACAAGAGACTGAGAAAACGAACATGCTAAAGCCCAGCCCTGGCAGCATATGGTTGGCCAAGAATTTGGCTTGTAGTTCCTCGGCACAAAACTCAAAAAGAGAAAGCTGGTCACTTCTGCTGTCCCCAGTGTCCTGAAAGCAAAGACGCCAGATGCTCCCAAGAAGCAGCCACTATTTTTGGTACTGAGAACAGGCAGGGATTTCTCCCACGGCCTCCCAAAAAGGATTCTGTGATGTCACCCACGTCTTTCCGGGCAAAATCCAAAATCCTTACGGTTAGGAGCCGCCCCTCCCCCGCCGCCCCTCCCCCGCCGCGGCCTTCGGGCTTCTCTGTGTCGTCCCTTTGTTTCCATCCTTTCTCTCCTCTCCACTCCTCATTTTCTTTCTCTCCTCTCTTCCCTCCTCCTCTCCTTTTTTCCTTCAGACAAATCTTTGGTCCGCAGCCCAGCCTGGCTCACACTCACAGCCTTCCCGCCTCCGCCTCCGCGTGCTGGGGCTCCAGGTGAGATCGCTCGCCCGCTCGCCCGCTCGCACACCTGGCCCCCGGATGCTCTTCAGTCCTATCCCACGGGAGCAGAGCCTACTCCGCAAGGTCCTGCCTGGATTTGTGTTCTCGATTGACAATTTAAATGATGTGAAGCCCAGGCAAGCCTCACCCTCCTCCTCTGTAAAAGTGATGTGTTAACTGTTCCTACCTCGCAAGGATCCCTGGGGGATGCAGTGGTTTACAAAGATAGCCAATAGCATACGGATTTAGGATTAAAATAGCCCTGGGGCAGATGGGGTAGAGAAGTTGGTCACAATCACCATTAGGCTGCACAGGTTTCTTGATGGTGCTGCTGATGGAGCCCAGGCTCTCAAACATTCCAGGCAGGCTCCGTCCTCGCCGAGCAGCGCGCACCAGCCCTGAAGCTGTTATGAAGATTGTTACCTTCTTAATACCCAAAGGTCAATTAAGTAACACGCGTGCGTGCGTGTGTGTGTGTGTGTGTGTGTATGTGTGTGTGTCTGTCTATGTGTGTGTGTATGTGTCGTGTGTGTGTGTGCGCACATGCATATGTGTGTGTGTCTGTGTCATGTGTGTGTGTGTCTGCGTGCATGCGTATGTGTGTGTCTGCCTGTTTGTGTGTGTGTTTGTCTGTGTGTGTGTGCAGGTGTGTGTCTGTGCCTGTGTGTGTATATGTATGTGCGTGTGCATGTGCGTGTGTGCACATGTGTGTACGTGTGTGTACGCGTGCGTGTGTCTCTGTGTGTGCATGTATGTATGTGTGTGTACGTGTGTGTCTATGTGCATGTCTGTGTGCGCGCGCGTGTGTGTCTGTGTGTGTGTATGTGTGTGTGTTCGTGTGCGTGTGTGTGTGTGTGTGTGTGTGTGTGGTGTAGGCCTCAGGTATCGTTCTTCAGGAGTCATCCACTCCCTTACAAATACTTTCACCACTTTGTGCGCTTGCGTGCGGAGGTGGGACAACAGCTTTGTGGAGTTGTCTGCTTACATCTGTATGTGGGGTCTGGGGAGGAACCAGGTCACCAGGCTTGCACAGAAGGCAGCTGCACCACCAGGCTTGCATCTTGCCAGCCCCATCTTATGTTCAGACCGAGTCTCCCCTGGCCTGAAGCTCAGTTCGTCCAGCCTGGCTGTCAGCGAGGCCCTGGAATCCTCCTGTCTCTGCCTCCCCAGTCCTGGGTTTACAAGCACGGACCAGGCGTCTCAAGGCAGAGTCTTCGTGCCTGCAGGGCAAGCACTTTCCGGACTCAAGCATCTTCCAGGCCATGCATTTGTCTATATATCAAATCTAATTTTATTCTCATGACTATTGTATGCGCATTTGTGTGCATTGTAATCACAAGCAAGCCACGTGCGTGTGGAGGCCGCACGATAGCCTTCAGGAGTGGGCTCCACTGTGGGACTCCGTGTGGGTGCTGGGACTCCAACTCAGGGCTTCCGGTTTGCAGGTGCTTTTATTCCCCGCGCCTCCTTGCCAGCCGCCCCCACCCCAGATGTTTGTTTGTCATATACTGACATGCCTGACTCCTTTGGAAGAAAAGAGGTTTAGTTAGCACTCCTCTCTAGAGATACAAGGACATAGTGTTGGCACTGAGGTGGCCCTAGTGACACCGCGTGACAGATGCAGCTCACATCAGAAGTGCCAAAGTTCCCCATGGGCAGCGCTAATTATCAGTTTGACAGGATCTAGAAGCTCCTGGGCAGGCCTGTGCCGGGTTATTTTGATGATATTGCTATGGAAAGACCTAACATAGCTGTGGGCGGGATCATCCTCAGGTGTGCTGGCTTGGGTTTTGTTGTTTTGTTTTGTTGTTAACTTGACATAACCAACAGTGACCTGGGAAGAGGGAACCTCAACTGAGAAAATGTCTCGATCAGATTGGCCTGCGGGCAAGCAGTGCTACCCCTGGAATACAGAAGAAAGCAGGTCGAACCTGCCTTGGTTGCAAATGCCTTTGATCCCAGCACTCTGGAGGCAGAAGCAGCGGGATCTGAGGCCAGCCTGGTCTACAGAGCAAGTTCCAGGACGGCCAGGGCTACACAGAGAAACCCTGTCTCGAAAAACAAATAAAACGAACCAAACAAAACAGCTGACTAGGCCATGAGTGTGGTGGCCAATGAGCCACCAAGGAGCGAGCGCCGCTCTGTGGCCACTTCAGTTCCTGCCTCCAGGTTTCTACCTTGAGTTCCTGCCCCGACTCCCCACGTATTAGTCAAATATCCCGTCCAAGTCAGTGTGCGAGCACAGCAGGACTGAAACCAGACTAACACACTTGGGTGGTGACTATCACAAAAATGGAGCCGGTGGGTGGAGCAGTGGTCGCCATTGCTCCAGGCTGTGACCGTGAAGGCCAAGTGACCGTGGAGGCCACGTGACCGTGGAAGCCACGTGACCAGCTGTATTCGCTCTGGTTGGCTTGGCCTCCCTGTAGTGAGGGACTGTCCCTGAACTGTGTGTCAGAAGATATGGGTTTTGGGGCTGGAGAGATGGCTCAGTGGTTAAGAGCAGTGACTGCTCTTCCAAAGGTCCTGAATTCGATTCCCAGCAACCACATGGTGGCCCACAACCATCCATCCATAATGAGGTCTGACGCCCTCTTCCGGTGTGTCTGAAGATGGCTACAGTGTATTTACATATAATAAATAAAATAAATCTTTAAAAAAAAAGAAGATGTGGGTTTTGCCAGGCACTTGGGAGGCAGAGGCAGGTGGATCTCTGAGTTTGAGGCTAGCTTGATCTACAGAGTGAATTCCAGGACAGCCATGGCTGTATAGAGAAACTCTGCCTTAAGAAAAACAAAGACAAAACAAAAAAGAATATGTGTTTTATTCGTTTTAATTAAAAAAAAAATTAACTTGTTGGTGTTTCCCTCCATGTATGTCTGTAGACATGCATACGGGACCCTAGAGAGCAGAAGACAGGGTTGGAGCCCCTGGGACTGGAGTTATAGATAGTTGTGAGCTTCCGAGTGTCAGGTCCTCTGTAAGAGCCGTGTGTTCTTAACCACTGAGCCATCTCTCCAGTCCTGTTGCTTGGCCATCGCTGTAGGGAAGGACACGTGTGTCACGGCATGCATGTGGAGGTCATAGGACACTCTATGGAGTCTGTTCTCTCTCTCTACCTTCATGTAGGTTCCAGGGATCTAACTCAGATCCCCAGGTTTGAGCAGCAAGCCCCTGTAGCAGGTGAGCCATCTCACTGGCCCTCTGAGCCAGAAGAGATCCTTTGTGTCTAAAGTTGCTTTTGTCAGAGCATTTATGCCACAGCAACAGGGAAAGATACTATGACACATCCCCAGGTCAAACGTACAAGAGGCTGGGTCCACAATCCGTCCCAATCATGTCAACAATCTACCAGGCCACATCAATTTTTTTTTTTATTTGTCTCACTGTGTAGCTCTGGCTGGCCTGGAACTTACTCTGTAGACCAGGCTGGCCTTGAACTCACAGATCTACCTGCCTCCCGTTCCAGAGTTCCAGAATCAAAAGCACGTGCTATCACACCACCTGGGCTCTACCTCCTGAAGAACACCCTGACAAGGGCTGGGTGGTACCTCAGTTAGGGAGAGCTAGTTTAGCATTTATTAACAAGCTCTATCCTCAGGAAGGGAAGAGAGAGAAGGAGGGGGGAGGGGAGTGACCTCAGCATCGCAATGACTTGGGGCCTGTGGTGCTAGGCAGGGAGCACAGGATACTGAGGCCCCAGCAGCAGCTATGCGTCTGATGGGCACTCTGAGGGCATAACATCTGCTAACAGGGTTAATCCGCACTACAAGGCTGAGAGGTGCCACTTTTCCCTCAGGCAGAGAAAAGCCAAGACTCTCGGCCACAGTAGCACAGCCTCTTAGTTGTGGAGCCAGGGTTCAAACATGATCTCCCTTCAGGCTAACATGGTCACAGCAAACGCGACCTCACTGCCTTTCCCTGTCCTTCTCCTCCACACCTGGATCTCCCTGACCCTCCAGGGAGTGATTAAGACAGACCTCTGACCAAGGCAGAAAGTGGTGTGAGGGTGAGGTCTGTCTGCCTTTTAGATGTTTATGGAATGGCTGAATGTTGGCGGGCTGGTAGGTTAGAGACCAAATGTCTTCACATGTTCACATATTCAGTGCACAGCTCCCTGCCTGCCCTCCCTCTCCTCCGCTCCCCCTCACCCAGGAGGGCTGTCTGAGCTCAGGCTGACACCAGCTCCTGGCAGGCTGGGAGGCAGTGCAGGAAGAGAGGCTGTGATAAATACTTCAGGGACACGCCCGGCTGCTGCCTCTGAACCGTGTCAGCAGAGCAGCCAATCCTTTGGAGAGGTAAGATAATAGCCGCAGCCTTTGTCGGACCTGGAGACGCTGAGCAAATCCCGACTGAGTGATCGGCTTGTCAGGCCTTAAAAGAGATATCAGCTCACCTGGCCGGGCTGAAGGGCAGGGAACCGGTCGAGCCTCAGTGGCTCTGCCTGGGAGAGCTGGGGGCAGAGAGGGGAGTCTGTGAGGATGCCCGCTCCCTCCCCATTCACACATTCACTCACTTCTCATTCAGCCTCCATTCAAAATCCATCCGTCCAAGATTCACCCATCCAACCCATGTATATTCATTCATTCATTCATTCACCCACCCATTTATTATCTATTCATCCATTGATCTATTGATCTTTCTGTTCCTTTGTCCATGCATTCGATAATTTTATGGTTGGAGGACTCACTGCAACATGAAGAACTGTATTAAATGGTCACAACATTAGGAAAATTGAGAACACTGTTGTAAGGGGAGGTGAAATAGACCATCCGGCGGGGAGTTTCCTTTTTTTTTGTTTGTTTGTTTGTTTGTTTTCGAGACAGGGTTTCTCTGTGTAGCCCTGGCTGTCCTGGAACTCACTCTGTAGACCAGGCTGGCCTAGAACTCAGAAATCCACCTGCCTCTGCCTCCCAAGTGCTGGGATTAAAGGCGTGCGCCATCACGGCTGGCAGCAGGGATGCTCCTTAAGACAGGAACCCAAGCACTCAAAATAGCTCCAGGAGGTCTCTGAATCTGAGCAGATTCACTGGGTCCCTCCCTGTCTAAGACACAAGCAGTCAAGACTGTTGGGAGACAGTGTCAGACATAGCGAACTGCAGAAGCAAACCTTAGGACAAGCAGCCCAGCATTCCCGAGGAGGTGCAGACCAGAGTCCCTTGGAAAGGACACCGCCCAGCCTGTGGAGCAGCCTGCAGGCTGAGCAGCGCACTCCAGGTTCCCAGCTTTGAGTGCTGTAACCCGTGCTGCGGTGGGTTTGGATGCCTGCCGCAGCTGCCTTCGAGCGGTTTCTGCCCCTATAGAGCCCACGAAAGCACAGTGGTTTTCCAAGTTGGACTTCCGTGTTGCTCGCACCTTGGTTTCTCCTCAGTCTCTCTCTGCAGTGAGCAGATGTTTGTTCTCACACCACAGACACTCATGGTGGCTCATGGGATAAGCCAGTACCCACAAGGATGGGTCACTATCAAAACAGCCTCAAACTAAATAATAAACACGAAGGGCGAGCCTCACCAGGCATGTTGGCTCAGGCCTGCAATCCCAGCACTAGGAGGCTAAGACAGGACAACCGTACCGTACAGTGCAGGGCCAGCCTGGGGCTACATATAGAAACCCTGACTGACAAACAGCTATCAGGTGAATAACAGAAGTGAGCCTGCCTCCCTGCCTCCTGTACAGCCCTGGCTTTCTATCACATCATGTGCCACGCCTGTAGCCTGACACCCATCACGAGCCCCTCCAGAGGATGATCTCATGGGGACACCCAACCTTGAACTCTCAGCCTCTAAACATTTCTTCTTTGTACATAACCCAGTCTCTGGAATTCTGTTACAGTCAAAGTAAATAGACTAATCCAGCTCTCTTCCCCATACTTAAATATTCCCACAGTACTTAGGGTACATGCACACATTCACACACATATACACAGTGTTCTGTGACAAGGCTGTGTGACAGCCCCATGCTAGAAATACTTTAGCCATGGCAACCATGGTAATAATTAATAATAAATAACAGCGGACGTTCATTTCACTCCTCTGAGCGGTGCCCTGTGCTAAATGCTTGGCAGTTAGTTTCTCACAAGATTAAGTGAGATTAAGCCATAATGAATGTTCAAGTCCTGGATCTGTTCCCTGTCTCTTGCTTGGTAGGTTTCCAAGCATATCCCTTGGCCTGTGTGCTCTGTAAAATGGCGATAAAACCAGTCTGCCTCGCATCACACACACCCTTCACATACACACCACACATACACACAGTCACACACATACATGCACACAGACACAAATAAAATGAAAAAAGCAAAGGCAGTGGATGAACATTGAAGATCCTTGGCCCTGTCGTTGACCTCTGACCCCCACACACGCACGCACGCACCACCTCACTAGTGTCTGAACCCGGGGGCTGGCTGCCTTGCACCACATCTGAACTACTGTGGGTGTCACAGATGTGCTGCCGGCGTGTCATCAATTACTCTCCATCGAGAGCCAATCAGGGTGCTGTGCATGTGTCTGTGTGGTGCCACATGTGTCTGCATGTGGTCCACGGGGCCCTGGGCTCTCACCACACACAAAACCCGACAGCTTCCAGAACGCTTGTGAGCGCCCTGCCGATTCCTTTCTAATAAGCGTCTTCTTTGAAGTAAGTTTAGGTTTACAGGAAAATTCCACAAGACAGCCCAGGGAGCACCCCGCTCCCTGTCTCGCATGGCTAATGTCTTACGTAACCGCGCACATTGATCACAAGCGAGCCCCCGTCCCTAACTGAATTCAGACTTGTCCAGTTTCTCCAGTTTTCCCACTCAAGTCCTTTTTTTGGGCCCAGAAACCAATCCAAGATCCCACACTGCACTGAGTCACTTGGTCTCCTTCCTCTGCTCTGGGACGGTGTCTCCACTCCGTCCTGTGACCTTGGCGGCCTTGAGGGACACTACTCACGCTCTGTAAAATGTCCATTAGCTTTTTGGTTTTGGAAGCTGGTGATTGCCCAGTTATCTATATGAAGCCTCGTTCTCAGACACCCCTTTTTATACTCAGGAACTTCACTGGGGTGTAGCTCAGCAGTAGAGGCCTCCTACCGCCCCCACCCCCACCTCCATCCCTCCCACCCCCCACCCCCGCTAGAATCCCTCAGTGAGGGTTGGGGGCGTGGCTCAGCTGTAGAGCCCCTGCCTAGAATCCCTCACCACCGCCATCACCTCCCATCCGTCTGCAGGTCCCCCAGACGCCGCTGTCTTCTGCAACAGCTGCAGCTGAATTACTGAATGAACCAATCCCGGCTCCACAGTCATTAGCTCTCAGCCTCAGTTCGGCTTGTTCTGCCTGCCTCCCCGCCAGAGGCCAGATCCCGCGAAGTTCAGAGAGACATAAAAACGCCCGTCTTCTCAGAAAGATTCCCTTTTGATCCTTTTTGTGTTGACATCAAGGACTCGTTTCTTTAATACTTAGCGGCTTTTGAACCGCGGACAGGAGCAGCTAGCAGCATTTGCATCAGACAGCTGGTTTTCCAGGAGAGCTAGGGGTGCCTTTCTGGTGGATTCCCTTCTTCCTTCTCCCAACCTGTTACCGCCGGCTCTGCTTCTTCCCCCCTGGTTTCCCCCGGGCCGCTGGCAGTGGTGGGGCAGTCAGACAGGGCTCTGGGAGTCTCTAGACCCAGAGCTTCCTTGTGGTACCAGAGACGCTTGATGAGAACCACCCAGGGCCCAGGTTGCTGCAGTCGATTTAAAAATTAGTGTTTAAACATCGTTTTAAAGACTTTTTGTAATTTTTAAGTGTGTCTGTGTGTGTGTGCACGCACGTGTGCGTGTGCATGCGCGCGTGTGTGTGTGTGTGTGTGTATAACTTAGGTCCTCTACAAGAACAGTATGGACTCGCTGGGCAGTGGTGGCGCACGCCTTTAACCCCAGCACTTGGGAGGCAGAGGCAGGTGGATTTCTGAGTTCCAGGCCAGCCTGGTCTACAGAGTGACTTCCAGGACAGCCAGGGCTGCACAGAGAAACCCTGTCTCGAAAATCGAAAAACCAAAAAAAAAAAAAAAAAAAAAAAAGAACAGTATGGACTCAATCTCTAAGACATCTCTCCAGCTATTTATTTATTTATTTATTTATTTATTTGAAATTTGGCATTTATTTATTTATTGGGGGGGTTATCATGATGAATGTTTAGAGGTCTGTAGATAAGTTTTGGAGGCTGTTTGGCTTTCCGACATATGGGTCCCAAGGATGGAACTCTAGTCCTCGTGCTTAGAGGCAAATGAGTTTACCCAAATGAGCGGTTTCAAGTTGCATCATTGTGCATCCAAATTTGCAGTGGGGACCAAGAAGCCCGCAGAGCAGGTGCCCTTCGCTGGTTGGCAACGAGAACCCGCTCTCTTAACCGCTCAGCGCAGGTCCAGTTGCTTTCTCAGCCCTGGAAGGCCCAGCTCCAGGCAGGGGGCGGAAGACAAATAGTGATTTCTCAGTCTGCAGGGCCCCTGCTGCTGGAAGCCCGACTCCGTTTTAATCTCTCACCTGAAGTTTGTCAGAAGTAAAAATGAGCCCGGATGAGCTTTTTAGACACTTCCCTCGACTTACAGGAATTCAATTTCTGGCCAGGGTATAAATCTGCAGCCCTTGGTACTCGCGGTGGGGGCTGGGCCCGAGCTGCGGCAGGGGCTGGAATTCGGAAATCAATCCCGCTGTGCGGAGAGGTCGGCGCGGGAGAAATTTATCTTCCGTGCTGGCGGAGGCGTTTGTGCGGACAGCCAGGGACACCCTGGCACAAAATGAAACGTTTGCTGCAAGGAGGCTCCCGGGCAGGCTGGAGACAGACGGCAGAGGCTGCACATGGGCTGGGACAGGAGGGCGCCGGAGCTGCCTGCTGCCCAAGGGGCCTTGGGATGGCCTCCATGGCTACTGCTGTGAAGACCAGGATGCCAGCTGGTTTGCCACCCTTCTTCCCCGCTCTCCCGCCCTCCTTTTCTTTTTCTTTCCTTTTCTTTCTTTCTGTACTGTTCATCAAACACAGGGCTTGCTAGACCAGACCCACCCCACCCCACACACACACCCCCCCCTTTTTTTTTTTTTTTTTTGAGACAGGGTTTCTCTGTGTAGCCCTGGCTGTCCTGGAACTCACTCTGTAGACCAGGCTGGCCTCAAACTCAGAAATCCGCCTACCTCTGCCTCCCAAGTGCTGGGATTAAAGGCGGGCGCCACCACCGTCCCAGTCCCTTACTGGGGGATTCTAAGCAGGGAATCTACGGCTGAGCTACATCTATCTCTAGGGGGCCTAGGGGGGGTACTTCCTTCAGGTGTCACTTGGTTGTACCTCTGGACATACGTTCCAAGGTTTCAAACAAATGTCTAAATGCATTCGGTCCTCTTAGCTGATTCTGGATCCAAGTTTCCTGTGTTCAAATCTCAGTTCTGTTATGTGCTGTCCGACTTGTAGTAATTTAGCCACTCTGTGACAGGAGGCTCAGAATAGCACCAATCTCACAGTCTCGGGATAAGCTGTTTAAGTATTTAAATGCTTTATGTGATGACAAGACAGGGCGCTGCTATCATCCCGGTGCACGGGAGGCCGAGGTGGGGTGAGCCAGAGGCCGAGCGCAGCCTGTGCTCTATAGAAAGACACGGGCTCCGAACGAGCAGACAGAAGCTATGCCCTGCGGTGTGACGCACAGGGAATGTCATAGAGCTGCTTCCAGAATAAAATAAACGGATAAGCCTAGCGTGGTGACACGCCTTTAGTCCCAGCACTCAGCAGGTAAAGGCGAGCGGGGGTCTCTATGAGTTGGAGGCCACCTTGGTCTACAGAGTGAGCTCCAGGCAGCCAGGGCCACAGAGCGAGACCGTCTCGATATAAACAAACACGTAAATAAATACTAGTGAGTGGGTGTGACCCGGAGTACAAAAACAAAGGGGGGGGGGTCACAGTCTGAACTTGCTTTTTTCCCAATTACACTTTATTTATTTATTCGTTTGTTTATCCGTGTGTGGTGTGTGTGCACATGCCATGGGAAGCTTGGAGAGGTCAGAGGACAACTCTCTGTGGTCAGTGCTAGCCTTTCACCCTATGGGTTCCGGGGTCAGACTTGGGTGGACGGGCTTGGCGGTAAGGGCCTTTCCAGAGCCATCCCACAGGCACCGAGTTGTTTCCAGTCTCTGAGCCTTGGGTTCCTCATTTCCCAAACAGGGAAACTGGTGACAGTACAGTTGACTTGCGGATACGGGGAGCTGATGTATTCTGAGTGCTTAAAGTCGCAGTTCAGAGCGAGCTCTTGAGATGCCTGAGGCTGTTTTCTTCACAAAGGGGCCTAGGACTGCAACTCCCCAGCTCCCCAAATCCACACACAAGCCAAAAAGAGACAAGTGAGGAGGCAATTATAAAAGGGCGTGACGAGGACTGTGTGAGGAAAGCTGACTGAGCAGAGCTGACGGAGGGCAGAGCCGCAGGAACTGAACAGAACGAATGGATGTGCGGGGTCCTTGGGGGGGAGGGAACCGCGCCAAAGGCCCAGTGGGCACAGGGCACCTGCTCCTCCCTGGAGGGAGGTTCACTAAGCAGCTACTATGCACTGGGTACTGCCCCAGGCTCCAGGAATGCAGCCAGGAATGAGGCCCTGGCCTTCCTAAAGGCTCCACCCTAGGAGAGCATTTCAAAAGCTGTCAGTGAGAGGCCGAGGAAAAACCCAGGGGTGAGAGTGGGGTGGGGTCTGGGAGGCAAGCTAGACTGTTCTCCAGGTTTTCTTCCAGATCCATTTTTTTCCCCTCTGCTCCATTCTCTCTGTGCAAGAGGAAGCCTGTGCCGGCATCACTTTTATTACTGTAACAGAATGCCTGAGGCTGGTTAATTTATAAAGCAAAGATGTTTATTTAACTTTACGGTTGGGGAAGATGAAAAGGCAAAGATCAGGTGGGTAGTTGGATCAGCCACAGGTCCTCACCACCACCACCACCACACTAGCCCTGAACTCATTATGTAGCCCAGGCTGCTCTTGAACTCACAGCAGTCCTCCTGTTTCAGCCTCCCGAGCAGTGGGGTTACAGGCACACACCACTCTACCCAGCCCTTTATCAGTTGTTTTTGAGCTGCTCTTGGTTGACTGGCTTTGGAGCTGGCACCAGCTCCCTTCTGCAGGCTCACTCCGTACACAGCCACACTCTGACACACTGGAGGTAAGCCATTTAATATGTGCGCTGGGAGGGGAACACACAGCTTATCCCGCGACTGGACCGAGCCCAGGCAGCCAGAGAAACTCCGGTGGAATTCTATGCATCCTTTGGACTTCCCTCGGTTTTCCAAAGAAATTCATGTCCAAGGCAGAGAGCTGTGGCTCAGCGTTTCCTAGTGTGCCTCAGGCCTCAGGTTCCATCCCTGGGACCCAAAGAGAACTGCACAGAGACAGAACGCACTTGCAGGAGAGTGGGCGGCGACGGCCACCTGGGTCACCGAGCCCTTTGTTAATAAGAATGGGCCACTTGAAGGGAAAATCGATCCTGGCAGAGCTGGGGAGAGCAGCTGCTCCCCGGCAGAGAGGCCCTTTGCCCCCTCTGCTCCTTTGCAGACGACAGTCAGCAGGGGCCTGTCATTGTCTTGCCAGGTGGCTGAGCTCAGAAGGGCCTTCAATCAGCAGGCATTGTGGCCAGCTGCACCTGTGTCCAGCCCGCGTAAGGAGCTCTGGCAGCCACCTCCAGCCTCAGCGTTCTGCAGACCAGCTCCGCCAGTGGTAATCGCATTATCACCCGCGTGCCAGGAGCACTGCCTGTGAGGCTCATGCACGTAACCTTGCCCCTGCGCGTGGTGAAGAACCGGTGTGGCGCTGCTGCTTTCTAGCCTGTGACTTTGGGCAAGTGACTTGAACCTCATGGTGCCTCAGTTTCCGTGTTTGTAAGACAGAGCTGTGCGTATGCCTCAGTCTCCACTGCTGGAGGAATGCTAGGGTGTGCCTTAGAGGAAGTTTCAGTAGCAGAGGCTGCTGTGTCCTCCCCGACTGGAGACGGAACAGCAATGCTAGACGGCCCCAACGAGGGCCTTGAAGATGAAGACACAGATGGCTGGCGAGGAGCTATGGGAGCAGTGAAGACTGGAAGCTGTCGGTGTCACCAGGGCTGGAGTCCTGGCTCGGTACTCAGTACTGAGCGCTCTTGCTGAAGACCCGGGCTCGGTTCCCAGCACCCACATCCATAGCTACACAACTGCCCATGTCTGCAGCTCCAGCGACACAGCACCCTCTTCCAGCCTCTGATGGCACTGCACTGTACACTGTCACACACAGACACACACCCACACACAGAAAACAAATTATAAAACAACAGAAACAGAGCTGCAACCCCAAGCTTTGGAAGGGAAGGCATGGTGCACTGGGTGGCTTTATGTCACCTCTGCACAAGCTAATGTCATCTCTGAGGAGGGCCCCTTGATTAAGAAAATTCTTCTAGTTCTGGAGAGATGGCTCGGAGGTTAAGAGCACTGGCTGCTCTTCTAGAGGTCTGAGTTCATTTCCCAGCACAGTGGCTGCAATGGTGGTCACCAGCTACAATGAGATCTTGAGCCCCTTCTGGTGTGCAGGCGCACATCAGGCCGAACACTGTGTACATAATCCATAAATAAATATTTTTAGAAAGAAGAAAGAGAGAAATATTGATTCCTCCATGAGGTGGGCTATAGGCAAGCCTGTGGGGGTTTACTCAATTATTGATGATGTGGGAGGGCCCAGCCCATTGTGGGTGGTGTCATCTCTGGGCTGGAGAGCGGGAAAGCCAGTAAGCAGCACCCCTCTACAGCTTCTACATCAGCTCCTGCCTCCAGGATCCTGCCCTGTTTGGGTTCCTGTCCTGACTTCCTGTGATGATGAACTGTGGTGTGGAACAGGCTGAATTAACCCTTCCCTCCCCACGCGCTATGATCATAGTGTTTCATCCCAGCAATGGTAACCCTAAGGCAGATGGTGTGGCCAGAGTGCAAAGTTTGGACCCCCCATGCAAGATACTTGGAAGTGGAAGACGGAAATGGGGCGAGGGAAGGGTCACCACGTTCCCCCTCTGTTCCCCTTTCTCCAGCCAGCAAGCACCCTCTGCAGGTGGTGCTCTGGCTTTGCCAGAAGCAAGCAGAAAGCCAGGGAGCAAGGACACCTGGGAAATGTAGTTTTCATAGGTCTATCCCACAGAGCAGGACAGGAAAAGGTCTGGCATGGACTCCGGATGCATAACCAGCACTCAGGACAAGATTCCTGCTCTCCACAGTCATCTGAACCAAACTAATCATGGTGGGACATTCACTCTTGTTCACAGCCCCAGGTCATCTCTAAAACAAAGGAAACAGGATAATGTTCTATTTTGTTATTTAGTTTACTTGTTATTTATTTATTTGGTTGCTGTTTTTGAGACATGGTCTTTCTGTGCATCCCTGGATGTCTTGGAACTCTCTCTGTAGACCAGGCTAGCCTCAAACTCAGAGATCTGCCTGCCTCTGCCCTCCCAGTGCTGGGATTAAAGATCTAAGTCACCCCACCCACAGTTCTTTTTAAATGCATTTTCTTTTTACTTATAGGTGTGTGTGTGTGTGTATGTGTGTGCTGTGTGTGTGTCTGTGTGAGTGTGTCTGTGTGTGTCTGTGTGAGTGTGAGTGTATGTGAGTGTGTCTGTGCCTGTATGTATCTGTGTGAGTGTGAGTGTATGTGTGTGTGTGTATGAGTATGTGTATGTGTGTACTGTGTGAGTGTGTGTATGTATGAGTGTGAGTGTATGAGTGTGTGTATGTAGTGTGTGTGTGTGTGTCTGTGTGAATGTGAGTGTATGTGTGTGTATGTGAGTGTGTGTGTGTATGAGTGTGTGTGTATGTATGTGTGTACTGTGTGAGTGTGTGTATGTGTGTGTGAGTGTGTGTGTGAGTGTGTGTGTGTATGTATGTGTCTGTGTGAGTGTGTGTCTCTGTGTGTGTGAGTCTGTGTGAGTGTGTGTGTGTGAGTGTGTATGCCATGTGAGTGCAGGTGCCTATGGAGGCCAGAAGAGGGAGTGAGGTACATCAGAACTAGAGTCAGAGGTAGTTGTGGGTGCTAGAAACCAAACTTGGGTCCTTGGCAGGAGCAGCAAGCACTCTTAGCTGCTGACCCATCTTTCCAAGTCCACAGTGAAGAATGAGGTAGAAAAGTCACCACCTCTGAGAAGCCCTCCATAATTGCTCCCTGAAAGCAGACCTTAAAAAAAAAAGTGTTGTTTGTTTGTTGTGTGAGTATATGCACACACTGTCTATGGGTGTGGTCACACGTGCCTCAACTTGCCTGTGAAGATCAGAGGACATGTTTACAGTGCTGCTTCTCTCCTTCCACTATCCCAGCAGCCCCAGACCCTCGCCATGATGAAACCTTATCATCACACTAGTTGGTGAGTGAGACAGATGAACCTTGCTCTAGCTTAGATGTGGCTTCTCCCTATAAATGTCTCTGGTTCCCAGTATGGCCGTCTGAGAGGGTGGTGGGTCCTTAGGAGATAGGACTAGGAAGAGATCATTAAGACCTGTCCCCTAGGT